>NC_056447.1:8341846-8641846 GCF_018296145.1 Oncorhynchus tshawytscha | reverse complement strand
CGTCGCAACAAGACGGGTAAACACAATGTGCAGACGGTGGCTGGCTCCAAGCCCAAAAATGGAGAGATCAGCCAGGAGACCTTCCGGAAAACCGACCCGGCCAATAACATCCCCATGTCCCAAATGGACTCCAAAGACGCCGACCCGGAATTGCTGCAGCACTGTCGGACAACGAACCCGGAGTTAAAAAAGAACCAGTACTGGGTATGAGAGTTGACTAATTGCTTAGACATAGGAAACAGAGAGGAAGATCCTCTACCATTTTGAATGCGGCCTTCTTGAATCATTCCTTTTCAGTGTTAAAGTCCTTTTTGCCATGCTAGTATTAAGAAATGTGTATGTTTTGATATCATTGGACATTTCACTATCACATATTAACATTGTGCCAATCCTCAGGTCAAGAAACACTGAATATTTCCATTGGTAAAAATGTCACCATTAAACTTAAGAGGGTTTTGCCTAACACGTATATTTATTTTTAGGACAACTGCTGGACATCTATGATGTACTTTTTCACAGGGCACAAATGAGGACATATTGTGCTTGCTAAAAATTTGTGTGCTGCCACAATATATTCAGTATGCTATTATAGGACAATATTACTAATTTGACTAAATAAACAGATTTATTTGAAGTTTTGGTAATAGTTTTATTGTAGTTTCGCTTTAACAGTAAAGGTGGACAAGTGTGTACATAATTCAACTCAATAAGGTAGATCTGTGCTGTATGAAGGAAAAACTGCCTTTTGTTTTTGATTACTATTCTATAAATGTATTATTGACCATGTATTTTTTTTGTTGCTTTGTTGTTCGGCCCCAATTCAATCTAACTTCTGTTGCAGTATTTACAAAGCCACATATGACATTTGTCCTGTTGTAGAATCAAATCTGAGGGGTTTTGGGCAGAGCCTTCTATTTGGATATACACTACATCACCAAAGTATGTGGACACCCCTTCAAATTAGTGGTTTCGGCTACTTCAACCACACCCGTTGATGACAAGTGTATAAAACCGAGCACACAGCCATGCAATCTCCATAAACAAACATTTGCAGTAGAATGGCCCATGCTGAAGAGCTCAGTGACTTTCAACGAACCAACATAGGATGCCACCTTTCCAACAAGTTAGTTAATCAGATTTCTGCCCTGCTAGAGCTGCCCTGGTCAACTGTAAGTGCTATTATTGCAAAGTGGAAACATCTAGGAGCAACAATAGCTCTGCCGCGAAGTCACACAAGCTCACAGAAAGGGACAGCCGAGAGCTGAAGCGCATAGCGCTTTAAAATCATCTGTCATCGGTTGCAACACTCACTAACAAGTTCCAAACCACCTCTGGAAGCAACGTCCGCACAAGAACTGTTCGTCGGGTGTTTCATGAAATGGGTGTCTATGGTCGATCAGCCACAACCAAGCCTAAGACCACCATGCACAATGCCAAGCTCGCAGTCATTGGACTCTGGAGCAGTGGAAACACATTCTCTGGAATGATGAATCATGCTTCACCATCTGGCAGTCCAGATAAGAAGAACACTAAACTGAAAGCAGATATTAAAGAGCATTTAGATTACCACTTGCAGTTTTTTCACACTATAAGTTTAGAAATATCTCAACTTAGAACTAAGAAGAATCCTTAAGTTTTGCCATTGAGTTTATTTAGGTTGTGAAAAGATCTATTTGGCGCTATTGGAAATATTATTGTAAATCTCTGTTCAAAAGTATATAGATGCATTACGAATAATGTCTGTTCAACCAACACTGTTGTAACTTTATTTGATGGATCAAGAAATGACTACTGGGGTGTTTGTTGTTTCTAACATCCCAAAGTTTGACTTATCTTTGTCCTCAGCTGGGCTGTCCCTCTAAAGTGGCTGTGTAGACAGCCTTAAGTGTATTTCCAGAGGTTCTCTCTTAAAATAACTGCACAGCCGGGCTGCATACCAGTTATTTTGCCACCCCTTCCCTCCACCCCTCCTCCCCTTCACTCTTCACTTGTTGGAAGACCACCACCCCCATCCCATTGGCTGGCATACAGTGATGACATGGCCCAGATCAAAAGCCAAATCAAGCCCTGTTTCCCATCGGGGCGTCCACCCTGGCAATTTCCCATCATCGCCCCAGACTCTGGCCTCCTCCATGGTCTGGGGACGGGGTTGTGCTAGACTGAGAGCTGTGTTTTCCTTGGCTGTGTCTGGCTTTTTAGTCTGACCCAGCCCACTGCAGGGCCTCAGACACTCACATGCATGCATGCAGCCACGCACACACACACAACCTGTTATGTTTGTTCCTTGATTAATGATAAACCGGGGTGTAGGTTCAACTACTTTTAATAACGAGATACTGTATATCTTTATATATAAATATAATCCAAATAAATGGCTCTGGTTTTGGTTATTTTTCCAATACCAAATAGACTACCCTCACAGGAATATACTTCAATTGTTCATATGATGGCACAAGTGTCTCAGGGCAGTAATTGTGAAAAGATGCTCCCTAAACATTGCTACGGCAGTTTTGATTGAATTGACCCTAGATCTTTCAACCAGCTTTTAATCGTATCCTTTCATTTAGCCTTTCAATGCTAAAGAGTTGCTCAAAACTGAACCACTTGCTTGGATTCACAGGACTGACATGAGAACTGATGACAAAAAACTGCCTAGTATAACATTTCGGCACCACAGACAGGACGTGACTCACGAGTGGCTGTCTTAAAAGCAACTCTATTGGCTGACAAGCAGCGGTCGAGGTAATTTTAGAACTGCCAGAGTTTTATTTTCCCGGCCTGCAATTAATGTTTAATAAAGGCTCTGATTTCTATATGTGAAGTTGAGAGAAACGTCTGTGATAGGATAGGTGTTTTACCTAAGCTCCACTGGTTGGATCATGTAGTATAGCACATTCTGTGAGAGGTTATTCTCTAGCTTGGTCCCAGATCTGTTTGTGATGTCTTTCCAACTGCTATGGTTGTTGTGATTTGGCAAGACAACACAAACACATCTGCGGCCAGGCTAGGTATTCTGTGCTGATGAGCTTTTGTGTCCCATTAGTGGTTTGCATTCCATAATTAAGATGAAGGTACAGTACAATCTTGCAATTTCAGGAGATACACTGTACAGCTTATGCCATAAGTAATAAAAACTCAAATTGGCATCACATCCTGGTGGTGCTGAAATGTTTATCTATAGACTTAACCTGAAAATTAGCACAAACATTTTTCAAAATAGACATTGATGGACACGCATAGTTTGAGTAAGAAACGCCATCAAAATAACATTAAAGCAGTTATTTACTGTCAGTGCACTGCAGGGTGTTTTCTTTTGATAGAAAATAATATAATCGTAAGTCATATCAACCACAATTTACAGAAACTTGTATTATTTTACTGTTACTACATTTACTAACCAAATGTCCTCTTTAATTTAATTTAACGGTGCCTATTACCTTGTATATACTCTGTTGCTTTTAAATTAAATTTGCTGCTGACTGCTGTGAAGTTGTCAAATTAGGAAAACATTTGTTCGGAATTAGACAATATAAAGGGTAAAGATAATTATCATATAATCACCAATTATATGAGAATATTGTTTGATGTATTTTATCATTTGATGAAAATAAATGGGCCTGAAGGTTAGTATCGTTACAAAATCTAACAGTATAACACATTTTGGCAACAGTTGTACATTTATTTTCCTTTGAAATGACTATATACAGTGCATTCAGAAAGTATTCAGACCTCTTGACTTTGTCCACATTTTGTTACGTTACAGTCTTCTTCTAAAATGGATTTGATTGATTTTTTCCTCATCAATCTACATTAAAAAAAACTTAAATATCACATTTACATAAGTATCCAGACCCTTTACTCAGTACTTTGTTGAAGATCCTCAAACTGTGTCATGTTGGATGGTGAGTGCCACTGCACAGCTATATTCAGGACTCTCCTGAGATGTTCGATCGGGTTCAAGTCCGGGCTCTGGCTGGGCCACTCAAGGACATTCAGAGACTTGTCCAGAAATCACTCCTGTGTTGTCTTGGCTATGTGCTTAGGGTTGTTGTCCTGTTGGAAGGTGAATCTTCGCCCCAGTCTGAGGCCCTGAGCGTTCTGGAGCAGGTTTTCCTCAAGGATCTTTCTGTACTTTGCTCCGTTCATCTTTCCCTCAATCCTGACTAGTCTCCCAGTCCCTGCCTCTGAAAAACATCCCCACAGCATGATACTGCCACCACCATGCTTCATCATAGGGATGGTGTCAGGTTTTCTCCAGACGTGACACTTGGCATTCAGGCCAAAGAGTTAAATCTTGGTTTCATTCAGGTGTCTTCTGGCAAACTCCAAGTGGGCTGTCATGTGCCTTTTACTGATGAGTGGCTTCCATCTGGCCCCTCTACCATGAAGGCCTGATTGGTGGAGTGCTGCAGAGATGGTTGTCCTTATGGAAGGTTCTCCCATCTCTACAGAGGAACTCTGGAGCTCTGTCCGTGACCATTAGGCTCCTCCTCCTGGTCACCTCACTGAACAAGGCCCTTCTCCCCCGATTTCTCAGTTTGGCTGGGCAGCCAGCTCTAGGAAGAGTCTTGGTGGTTCCAAACTTCTTCCACTTAAGAAGGATGGAGGCCGCTGTGTTCTTGGGGACGTTCAATGCTGCAGACATTTTTTGGTACCCTTCCCCAGATCTGTGCCTAGACACAATACTGTCTACGGACAATTCCTTCGACCTCATGGCTTGTTTTTTGGTCTGACATGGACTGTCAACTGTGCAACCTTATATAGACAGGTGTGTGCCTTTCCAAATCATGTCCAATTAATTGGATTTACCACAGGTGGACTCCAATTAAGTTGTAGAAACATCTCAAGGATGATCAACGGAAACAGGATGCACCTGAGCTCAATCAAGTCTCATAGCAAAGGGTCTGAATACTTATGTAAGTAAGGTATTTCTGTTTCATATGTTTAATACATTAGCCAAAATTTCTAAAAACCTGTTTTTCACTTTGTCATTATGGGGTATTGTGTGTAGATTGATGAGGAAAAAACTGTATTTAATCAATTTTAGGATAAGGCTGGAACGTAACAAAATGTGGAAAAAGGGAAGGGGTTTGAATAGTTTCAGGATGCACTGTATGTACCAGTATTATATCTATTTTCTTTAGATAGCTACACATTACCTTGTTACTTTTAGAGGCTGTTGCTGTTTTTTTTTTTTTTTACTATTATCTGTAGAGCATGATATTACAGTATAATATTGGTATCAGATACACCATTCAGGAGATAGCTCAGGAAATGTCTGAATTGTGATTCCTTTTACAGTATTATTATAGGCAAGGAGCCTTGTTGTTTTGTTTCTGTTTAATTGATTAAGTCCATGCCTTGATGGCTATTTTGTAAATGTTATATTTTTAAATACCATTGCTTGTGCATACCTCATAGAATAAAAATAACTCTTTAAGACTAATTTTTTTTATTTGATTTGCAATGCTAATATGCCATATTTTCTATATTTGCACTTTTCCGCAGTTGTCTCTTTCCCTCTTCCTGTTGAGGGTGTCTTTGCATATCACCCCTAATATGTTTCTGCTTTTATTTATTTGTTTTGGTCACTTCTGCCATACATAGACTTGGTTATTTGGTTTGTCAGAGGTGTACTTTGTAAATGCAACCCAACAACATGTGCCTTAAATTGTCATAAAATTCCAATCCTCAGACAAATAAAGAGTTATGTCCATGGAATATGTCTTTGAGGTTGTTTTTGACTGTTTTATAGAAGATGATTTATACACAGAGGCCTTTGTGTGCTCTAGCTCTACTGTTACATCAGTTGCTTGGTGACAGGTAGCTCTACTTACAAACACTCACTGGTTGAGTGATATTTCATTTTATTTCACACAGAGAAACTTGTATACATTTTTTTTGACTCATCTGAAAGAATTGAAATTACTGTAACTGAGTGCAACTCAGATTTTTTTAGGGTGTCATATGTGCTATTTGACACCAGGTGGCGTAAGGGTGAAAGTGGAATTTTCAAGTAATGACGTATGTACAGGCATTCGTCAGCATTTAACAAGCCCCTCTTCAGACAATTTTTTCCTATGAACAACCTTTACTTTCAGGGCTTATTTCTGCTTTTTCTGTCTTGTCAAAACAGCCCTCATGCTTTCATGCTAGTGTTCTGGATGTGCTTTTCAATGATATGCTACTGCACCCTATGAGTTTCATAACTTCCTAGGCCAACATACATTTAGATAGCTGTTTCTGCATGTGTTTGCTTTGCTTATGTCTTACATCATGGACAAACAATTGGATGGAACAGTACAGTATGTTTCCAGAGAGATTATGTCATGGTAAATTGGTTACACCCTACACCAACTTCACTCCCCAAACTGGGACTTGGTATCGAAGGAAATGCTTTTCTTCCTCCTACATTCCTTTGTTGTCTGTTTTTCTTCTATTCTGTAGCAGTTGGAGGAGGGAGGGAGGGGAGGGAGGGAGCATAGACTTAGATAGACACCACATCATTGTATCTGTTTCATTATGGCGTCTGAGGCCATCTCCATTTTCAAGTAGTTAATTTTCTTCTTCTGCTGCTTCTATGAGTTGGCAAACAAACTGAAAGGGTGCATACTGCCACCTAGAGTGTGTTGTTTGAACAGGTATAAAGCTAAGGTTGATGATTTACTGCCACCTGCAGTTCCGGAATGTTTGCTCACAAGTTTAATTTATTGGTTGACCCCTCATTACCTGGATGGAAATCATGTGATATTTCCTTAACCCATAGGAAGTCACACTCAGTTGTCTACTTCAAGATGGTGAATGTCCTCAATGGCACTTCCCAGGATAAAACAGGCTTTTGAGCAGTGGAGTCCTCTATCTTTCTCCATGGGAAAGACAGACAGAGAGAAAGAGCAGCTGATTGCTGTCTGTGCTACAATCAGCCAATCAGTCTTTGTTCCAAGTAGACCAGCTCCCCCTTAACTTCTCCCGAAAGAACATAAAGGAGAAAACAGGCAAATGACACAGAAACTAACAGGAGTAGTCAGTGTTTTTAAAGTGCGGAGGTAGTGGGACATGGGCCTTAGAATAGCTGATTGTGGTCTAAAACAACACAATAATGTAAGAGCTAAATGGTGATATCCAATGAACTTCACTGAAAACAATGAGTATGTTGACATGCACACTAATAATTCAATATTAAACGGAATATGGCAGTAGCCCGAATATGGCATTAGTCTTGTAAACACCTTAACCTACTTATCTTAATCGGTGTATTTGATCTATGCATATGCTAGCAAGAGTAGCACAAACCTCCCTCTTTGCCAAGTGAAGAAAAACTGAAAGTATGCATCATATTTTTCACATGCAAACTTTATATGTCCAAACTCAGAATCAATTAGGTTTCCCTAA
The DNA here is from genome assembly GCF_018296145.1 of Oncorhynchus tshawytscha. Classification (NCBI taxonomy): domain Eukaryota; kingdom Metazoa; phylum Chordata; class Actinopteri; order Salmoniformes; family Salmonidae; genus Oncorhynchus; species Oncorhynchus tshawytscha. The sequence continues at coordinate 8,634,454 of NC_056447.1, read as the reverse complement.
AATAACACGATCGCTGTGGTAAGAATGTTTATTTTGATTGGCGATGTTCTGCATTTATCAAAGTCCTATCAGATGTGTCCAGGTAAACAGGATTACAAGAGCAATCGTTCTTCTTGCAAAGCATGTCAATGTTTTATTCAAACTGTTATATTAATCTGACTATTCCCAATGTGCATTTGAAAGTATTCTTACAGTAAGGACTCTATTTTCGGCTGGCGCAAAGGGAGGCGCATTCTTACAGCAAGTGTCAATAATGGACAAACAATTGACCTGTAAAACATAATTTCGCTTGCACTGCAATACTTGAGGTGTGTCCTTAAAAACAAGCATAAAAGTTTGTGTTAGTTTTTTTAACTTAAATTTTATTATTATTTTATAAACTCATTTTTCTTAACTGCATTGTTAGTTAAGGGCTTGTATGTAATCATTTCACGGTAAGGTCTACAGCTGTTGTATTCCACACACGTGACAAATAAAATATGATTTGATTTGAAAAGTGACAATATCATGCAGGAACAGGGGTGTAGAGCTGCCGGTGCAGAGGAGTGGCGTTCCCTCACGTTTTTCTATTTGAGAATACTATTTCTGGAAAATGTACTCTGATAAATTCTAAATAAATTCTATTGAATTACCCCCCCCCAAAAAAAAATAATAAAATGACAAACCAAATAAATATGTATAGCAGCCTAGAGGTGGGTGAATGATGGTTTCTTCTTCTCTCTGGCGATGGCAAGAAATCTGAAGAACTATGTGTGCACTGCGGAGGCCCGTCAGAGGCCTGCAGTTAATAAAACTCAACGGACCCCCTTTCTACTTTTGCAGAGTGGAGCCCAGAACGATACAGTATGTGACCACTTGGATACGGCGACACCATTCTAAGAGGAACACCCAAACCAAAGTAGCCACCGCAAAGCCCAAGGAGCTTGACCCTCTCTGGAAGTTGCTGTAGTCCTGCTAGGGATATTTTTGACTGCCCGTTCTAGCTTGGTACGTCACGGTGGGTAATTGGTGGGTAATTGGTGGGTAATTGGTGGGTAATTGGACATTTGGACATTTGAATTTGAATTGAAAGTTGGAGGTAGTAATGCATTTAGGTTATTGTTTATTGAGATGCATGAACCCACCAAAAAAAATATTGATTTTATGGCCGTTTTAAAACGAATTTCCAGCAATTCTACTCAAAATTATTTATATACACTAACTGGTCAATTCATTTGATAGCATGTTTAATCAATCTGTTTTCTATTATTCTGTAATAGGGTATATTGTAACTCAAATGTTTATTTATGATACAGTGTGTAAGCTACAAAATACAATTAAATGCCTAATCGTAATGCAGCTTTCCTCGCAAACTGTGCAATGATATTAAGCTATATGTATTTGTATTTATATTAGGCTATAGCGTATAAATAAACACAGCAAAAAAAGAAACGTCCTCTCACTGTCAACTGCGTTTTTTTTCAGCAAACTTAACATGTGTAAATACTGTATGAACATAATAAGATTCAACAACTGAGACAAACTGAACAAGTTCCACAGACATGTGACTAACAGAAATGGAATAATGTGTCCCTGAACAAAGGGGGACTGTACCAGATTTGCCAGTTCTTGCTGTGAGATGTTACCCCACTATTCCACCAAGGCACCTGCAAGTTCTCGGACATTTCTGGGGTGGAATGGCCCTAGCCCTCACCCTCCGATCCAACAGGTCCCAGACGTGCTCAATGGGATTGAGATCCGGGCTCGTCGCTGGCCATGGCAGAACACTGACATTCCTGTCTTGCAGGAAATCACGCACAGAACGAGCAGTATGGCTGGTGGCATTGTCATGCTGGAGGGTCATGTCAGGATGAGCCTGCAGGAAGGGTACCACATGAGGGAAGAGGATGTCTTCCCTGTAAAGCACAGCGTTGAGATTGCCTGCAATGACAACATGCTCAGTCCGATGATGCTGTGACACACCGCTCCAGACCATGACGGAGCCTCCACCTCCAAATGGATCCTGCTCCAGAGTACAGGCCTCGGTGTAACGCTCATTCCTTTGGCAATAAACGCGAAACCGCAACTCATCAGTGAAGAGCACTTTTTGCCAGTCCTGTCTGGTCCAGCGACGGTTGGTTTGTGCCCATAGGCAACGTTGTTGTCGGTGATGTCTGGTGAGGACCTGCCTTACAACAGGCCTACAAGCCCTCAGTCCAGCCTCTCTCAGCCTATTGCGGACAGTCTGAGCACTGATGGAGGGATTGTGTGTTCCTGGTGTAACTCGGGCAGTTGTTGTTGCCATCCTGTACCTGTCCCACAGGTGTGATGTTCGGATGGACCGAACCTGTGCAGATGTTGTTACACGTGGTCTGTCACTGCGAGGATGATCAGCTGTCCGTACTGTCTCCCCGTAGCGCTGTATTACGCGTCTCACAGTACAGACATGGCAATTTATTGCCCTGGCCACATCTGCAGTCCTCATGCCTCCTTGCAGCATGCCTAAGGCACATTCATGCAGATGAGCAGTGATCCTGGGCATCTTTCTTTTGGTGTTTTTCAGAGTCAGTAGAAAGGCCTCTTTAGTGTCCTCAGTTTTCATAACTGTGACCTTAATTGCCTAACGTCTGTAAGCTGTTAGTGTCTTAATGACCATTACACAGGTGCACGTTCATGAATTGTTTATGGTTCATTGAACAAGCATAAGAAACAGTGTTTAAACCCTTTACAGTGAAGATCTGTGACGTTATTTGGATTTTTACAAATTATCTTTTAAAGATAGGGTCCTGAAAAAGGGACTTTTATTTTTTTACTGAGTTTAGCTATATCACGTAGTCATAGATTTATTAGGCTATAGGCTTGATGCAAATGAGTATTGTAATAAATATAATCTCATCTGATTAAGAGGTGATGACTACTCAACTCCCATTGTCAACTTTCTCTTGAGATGAACTGAAGCCATGTCTCATGTTTCTGCTCATCCACTGGCACATTGAATGTTTCCCCTCCAAGCACCATGAGTACCCCTATCAATTTTCTCTCACTACTGTATGTAGAGTCAATCACATACAAAAACACAATCACATTATTACACATAAATGATTTTACTCCTTGCTTGGAATAGCTCATTTTTAGATATTTTGTCTAACTGTGTAGTGTGTTGTGTTATTGTTTTTTGTCTTGTCAGTCAAACCCTACACTGGTGATGCCTCTGAATATCTCAACTCATGCCACACACCCTCATTCAATCACTGCTGTGATCCCTTTACAACACTGTAAGTAGCCCTGTCATTCCCATTCCACATAATATTGTAAAATAAATGTCATTATTAAATGCTTTAGGTTAAAATATTTCGTCTTTGCCGATTTTGAAAGACACTTTGTGGTCTCTGTGCATTCTGCGCCTATACTATGGGTCTCCCATCCTCCTCAATTTATAAAGTCACCAGCCTCCACTGCTATACACTGAGTATACAAAAAATTAATAACACCTGCTCTTTCCATGACATAGACTGACCAGATTAATTCAGGTGAAAGCTATGATCCCTAATTAATGTCACTTATTCAATCCAATTCAATCAGTGTACTGTATCTGAAGGGAAGGAGACAGGTTAAAGAAGTAGTTTTAAGCCTTGTAACAATTGAGACATGGATTGTGTATGTATGCCATTCAGAGGGCGAATGGACAAGACAAAAGATTTAAGTGACTTTGAACGGTGCATGGTAATATGTGCCAGGGAATTTGCCTCCAGTTTGTGTCAAGAAATGCAACGCTGCTGGGTTTTTCACACTTAACAGTTCCTCCCCGTGTATCAAGACTGGTCCACCACCCAAAGAATATCCAGCCAACTTAGCACAACTGTGGGAAGCTTTGGAGTCAACATGAAACGCTTTCGCCACCTTGTCCATGCCCCGATGAATTGAGGCTGTTCTGAAAGCAAAAGTGTTTGAGCAAAAAGAACGGTGAGCAAAAATCACAGAACCACACGGGGGGACCTAGTGAATGAACTGCAGAGAGCTGGGACCAAAGTAACAAAGCCTGCCATCAGTAACACACTACACCGCCATGGACTCAAATCCTGCAGTGCCAGACGTGTCCCCCTGCTTAAGCCAGTACATGTCCTGGCCCGTCTGAAGTTTGCTAGAGAGCATTTGGATGATCCAGAAGAAGATTGGGAGAATGTCATATGGTCAGATGAAACTAAAATATAACTTTTTGGTAAAAACTCAACTCGTCGTGTTTGGAGGACAAAGAATGCTGAGTTGCGTCCAAAGAACACCATACCTACTGTGAAGCATGGGGGTGGAAATGCTTTGGGGCTGTTTTTCTGCAAAGGGACCAGGACGACTGATCCGTGTAAAGGAAAGAATGAATGGGGCCATGTATCGTGAGATTTTGAGTGAAAACCTCCTTCCATCAGCAAGAGCATTGAAGATGAAACGTGGCTGGGTCTTTCAGCATGACAATGATCCCAAACACACCGCCCGGGCAACGAAGGAGTGGCTTCGTAAGAAGCATTTCAAGGTCCTGGAGTGGCCTAGCCAGTCTCCAGATCTCAAACACATAGAAAATCTTTGGAGGGAGTTGAAAGTCCATGTTGCCCAGCAACAGCCCCAAAACATCACTGCTTTAGAGGAGATATGCATGGAGGAATGGGCCAAAATATCAGCAACAGTGTGTGAAAACCTTGCGAAGACTTACAGAAAATGTTTGACCTCTGTCATTACCAACAAAAGGTATATAACAAAGTATTGAGATAAACTTCTGTTATTGACCAAATACTTATTTTCCACCATAATTTGCAAATAAATTAATTAAAAATCCTACAATGTGATTTTCTGGATTCTTTTTGCTCATTTTGTCTGTCATAGTTGAAGTGTACCTATGATGAAAATTACAGGCCTCTCTCATCTTTTTAAGTGGGAGAACTTGCACAATTGGTGGCTGACTAAATACTTTTTTGCCCCACTGTATTAGTATTTTACCGCGCCCATGCATCACAGGAAACAACGTTCAACAGACGATAGACATGTATCAATTCTAATGAGATTTTAGGATGGTAGCTGAAGCAGATAGTCCCCCCAAAAATATAATGTGCCAAAACTCAACAGAGCTTGCCACTAGGCAAGATATACAATTTGATTGGAAAACAAATACAAGAAAAGGCTAATAGTTTAACACCATCTGCTCTAACTCACAAAACCTTAATTCAAGAAGATCTCATTGCATATTCCCATAAAACTGATTGAGATCAAACAAATGATTTGCATGGAGATTAAGTTTGGATGTTTCACTGGTAAAATGTGAAGAATTATCATTCACGATTGACAGTGATGATGGCCTATTGAGAAATTAGGAGCCTGTGACTAACTTTGTGTTTGAGGATATTCAAAATATAAAATGTTCCTGAGATAATATGTGTGGGCATAGGCAGACGTTGCAATTTGGAGGATGTTTTTTTATGCATATTCTATAATGATAGGCTATTCAATTGTCTACACCTGTCGGTCGAATCTGAGGAAATTATGTAATTTAAATATTTTTTTTGGTGCTTCCTCGGCTAAACAAAAAGCACTACACCACTGTGTAGCGCTAATGGGAAGATTTAAGACCCACAAGATCAGGTCTTAACGCTAACAAAGTTGATAAGGACATGGATTATGAGAGTTACCTAGCCATGATGCACAGTGCCCATGGAAGGACAGATGTGCCCTTTGAGCCAGTGAATTTCATATTTAGAAACATAAAAAAATGATTGGTTTCCCCCATTTAGTTTAATTTGATCAAAAACCAAGCATAGCCTTATCTCCCCGGAGAAACAATGTCTGCGCACCCGTGGAAATCGAATTAGCATAATAATACAAATCTAGAGGTATCCATACATTCAATGACTTGTTCAAATCTTTGTCTATTTATTGAGGCTACCAGATGTCCATTTAATTTCATAGGGATCTCGTAGCAGTTGTAAGGGCATGACATGAGCAGAAGGCCAGGCAGGTTGGCGTGCTCAGAGTGTAGATGTATTTAAAGGTCTTGGTGATCCATTGGTGAAAGCTTCATATTATACAAAACATACAAGTAGATTCACCAAATATGCAATTGGCCAAAATAAATAGCCTACTTGTCAGGCTTAACTTGCCCCATCTGAACAGACACAGGTAGAGGGCAAGACTGTACAGCCTCCCCTTGAGAAACCAACTCAAATCTGTCTAACAGGAGCTCAAACAGGTAGGTCTACATAATATAAGCACTTGGCCCCCAGGACCAAATAATTAGCAAATTGGCAATTACAACCAATAAACATTTTCTACAATTGAAAAGGCAATTTCCACATCCATTGTTACATTGGTACATTATTAATGATATGTCAACACCATGCATACATGGAACAATCATTTTCTCCTATTCTCCTACTCCAATAGCCTGTTTCTATGTGCACCGGGGTGCACGCGCTCCTAATATGCACCTTCCAGAATGACAGAGACATAGGACACAGACGGAACTCCGACATAGCACTGGAAAACAAAGGAAAGTATACATTGAATTAAATAAACAGAACTTCTACCTCAAGAGTCTTGTGAATGTTCATGTGCACAATAAACACAGAGCCCACTCAGAGGGTAAGACATGGTTGGCTAAATAAGAATGTATCATAGACCTATCAAACATGGAAAATAAATGTATGTGTTGCAATAAATGGTACGTGGATAGAATGATGAAACGCAAACAATTATTGTAGTATTAGATGGAATATAGACTTACAACATAGGGCCTATGCATTTAAACATGTGAAAGCAAGAGCAAACATTTCAACAAGATTTTTTTTAAACACTCCACTGCGCCTATGGTGCGTCTTCGCCAAAGTAATACTTAATTTGAGACCTATTCCAAATGCAAGCTTCGTAAGTAAATTATCATATTCAAGTAATTGTTACATACCAAAATACCAGTAGGCCTATATTAGTAATTGTTGCCCAATTGCTGATGAGATTGCAAAGTAAACAGTTCATATTCCTGATCACCAAACCATTTTTGGAGCTATTTATTATGGCAATCCCCTCTTCCTATAATTTGACGTTTGCGCTGCACCCATACCTATCTATAGCTGTACAGCAAATCAACAATCTGTTCGCTAGCTCACCACCCGATCTGTGTTGATTGACAGTTTTCTTGTCCAATCAAAGTTCCCAGTGTGCGTTTCACTAGCCAATCTTTTCTGCAAGGGCGATGCTGCCGCTACTGTATCTGGCTGTGTGTAGAGTAATCCATATCGACTCTGTGCCACAACATGAGTGACAAAACCTGGCAAGATAACCAGAGGGGAAAAAAATCGTAGACCACCTTTACTCTATACACAGAGATGCATACATATCTCTCCCCCACCCTCAATTTGGCAAATCTGACCATAATTCTATCCTCCTGATTCCTGCTTTCAAGCAAAAACTAAAGCAGGAAGTACCAGTTACTCACTCAATACGGAAGTTGTCAGATGACGCAGATGCTGCACTACAGGACTGTTTAGCTAGCACAGACTGGAATGTGTTCCCAGGATTCATCCAGTGGCATTGAGGAGTACACCACATCAGTCATCGGCTTCATTAATAAGTGCATCGACGACGTCGTCCCCACAGTGACCATATGTACATATCCCAACCAGAAGCCATGGATTACAGACAACATCTGCATCAAGCTAAAGGCTAGAGGTGCCTCTTTCTAGGAGCGGGAGACTAATCCAGATGCGTATAAGAAATGCCGCTATGCCCTCAGATGAACCATCAAACAAGCAAAGCATCAATACAGGATTAAGATTAAATCCTACTACACCAACTCTGACGCTCCTCGGATGTGACAGGGCTTGAAACTATTACGGACTACAAAGGGAAACCCAGATGCGAGCTGCCCAGTGACGCAAGCCTACCAGATGAGCTAAATGTCTTTTATGCTCAGTTCGAGGCAAGCAACACTGAAGTATGCACGAGAGCACCAGCTGTTCTGGATGACTGTGTGATAACGTTCTCGGTAGCCGATGTGAACAACACCTTTAAACAGGTCAACATTCACAAAGCCGCTGGGCCAGACGGATTACCAGTACGTGTACTCAAAGCATGCGCAGACCAACTGTCAGGTGTCTTCACCGACCAACCTCTCCCTGACCGAGTCTGTAATACCTACAGTTTCAAGCAGACCACCATAGTTCCTGTTCCCAAGGAAGCAAAGGTAACCTGCCTAAATGATTACCGCCCCGTCGGTAGCAATGAAGTGCTTTGAGAGTCTGGTCATGGCTCACATCAACAGCATCCTCCCGGACACCCTAGACCCACTCCAATTCGCTCACCGCCCCAACAGGTGAACAGATGACACAATCTCAATCACACTCCACACTGCCTTTTTCCACCTGGACAAAAGGAACACCTATGTGAGAATGCTGTTCATTGACTACAGTTCAGCGTTCAACACCATAGTGCCCACAAGGCTCATCACTAAGCTAAGGACCCTGGGACTAAACACCTCCCTCTGCAACTGGATCCTTGACTTCCTGACAGGCAGCCACCAGGTGGCAAGATTAGGCAACAACACATCCGCCACGCTGCTTCTCAATACTGGAGCCCCTCAGGGGTGTGTACTTAGTCCCCTCCTGTACTCCGTTCACCCACCATCATTAAGTTTGCTGACGACTCATCACTGGTAGGCATGATTACCGACAACGATGAGTCGGCATATAGGGAGGTCAGAGACAGGACAACAACCTCTCCCTCAACGTGATCAAGACAAAAGAGTTGATCATGGATTACAGGAAAAAGCGGGCCAAACAGGCCCACATTAACATTGACGGGGCTGTAGTGGAGCTGGTCGAGGATGAACTAGACTTGTGGAGGTCTACAATCTTTTTTCTGAGGTCTTAGCTGATTTGATTTTCCCATGATGTCAAGTAAAGAGGCACTGAGTTTGAAGGTAGACCTTGAAATACATCCACAAGTACACATCCAATTGACTCAAATGATGTCAATTAGCCTTCCAGAAGCTTTTAAAGCCATGACATCTCTTTCTGGAATTTTCCAAGCTGTTTAAAGGCACAGTTAACTTAGTGTATGTAAACTTCTAACCCACTGGAATTGTGATACATTGAATTATAAGTGAAATAATCTGTCTGTAAAGAATTTTGGGAAAAATGACTTGTGTCATGCACAAAGTAGATGTCCTAACCGACTTGCCAAAACTATAGTTTGTTAACAAGAGATTTGTGGAGTGGTTGAAAAACAAGTTTTAATGACTCCAACCTAAGTGTATGTAAACTTCTGACTTCAACTGTATGTTGTTGTTGTTTTGTTTTTATAAAAAAATATTTTTTGTCCTAATCAATAGCATAGTGAATTTAATTTTGCTTTTTGACTACGTTGTGTATGCCCATTTCCAGATAGCAATTTACAGTAGGCCTATACCCTATCTTAGCGTGAGTGCTATAGCCTATGTTTTAACAATGTATTTCCATGTTTAAGCAATGTAATTAGAACACTGGGATGACAAATATTTTCAACATATTTAGCAAATATGGGGCAGGCTATTTAACAAACTAGGCTATAATGGACTAAGATTCGAATTGGAGTTGATGACAACACAATACATAAAATGCCATAAATACCGAACTTGAAGCAACCACGTATTTATCCATGGAGGACATTCTGATTGGCCAGTTGTGAAAATATCTCAAATATTTCTGACACACCCCCAAACCTAGAACGCTACCACCAGAGCTAAGATTTATCTTTTTGGTAGGTTTATGTTGGAGAACTGACCATTAAGATATTTTTTTCACAGTTGGCAAGATGAAGCATGTGATGTACTGTACATAGGATAAAGAGTTACAAGCCTGCATGGAGAGGTCATTTTTTTGTTTTGTTGTTATGAAAGTGCAACTCACAAAACAGAGGTTGCGCCGTCTGTCGAGACTTTGAGGCAAATTGTTTTCAATAACAAGATGCAAACTGATTGCATCAGATTTCACCAAACCATGGACCACTGGGCAAAGTTTTCAGACTCTAGTTCCAATTAACAACCCCAGTACTGTTTCCAACCTGCGTGATTTCAAGTTGTTTCAGGACCATTGATTTGAGTCATTAACCTCTCATATCATTGAAAGCCAAATGTTGTTCACCTGGGTTTTTCACAGAGTCTGCTTCTCAGACATCTTCTCAGACATTGGACTCTGTGACCACTCCCAAAGCCCAGTCAGTCTTCCTCTCCACCTGCACCTCATAGGATAATCGTCCCCCAGCTAGCACATAACGCTCTGAGAACCATATGTTTCTTGGAGCTTGGTGAGAGTGTGGATGTCCTTTGGTTATTTTGCTTACAACCTTCCCACAACTTTCTGGGAATGGTGCATGATAGTTGCTTGACATTGGAACATTCTCAACACATTTAAAGGGGAACTGCACCTACTGATTTGGCTTCGTTTTTTGGCTTGCTCCTCAAGAAATGCTGGCGGCCATGACAGAAGCCAAATGTGAGTTGGCTTGGGGGTGTGGTTTGATATGGGTGTTTCTTGGGTGTGCCCTTGCACCCACCAAGACACTCCCATCTGTCAGAACTTTGCCCGCAGCCATTTCCCCCATCTCAATGACAACAAATAAACCTCCTGCAGGTTGAGTTCAATAACTACAGGTATATGTACGGTGAGATGCTCGAGGGAGCTTTGAATAGGTAAATAGCCCACAGAGTAATATGAGAAGAATGCAATTTCTGAAATTATGTAGATATTCTAAACTAAGTGTTTTGATAACTTTCAAATGTATTACAGGTCCATGCAAATAGTCCCATAGACGCAGTGCTCTGCTAATATAACAATGTGCACCTTTCATCTTTCATTCCCAGCCGATACAGATAATGTGCCTATCGGCATTTTGTCTGGTGATAATGGAGCTACCTTGGCAAACATGTCAGAGTGCTAATCGGTTCCTGTGTGGTGTCCCCGAAACAACAGGAGTTCCCAAAATGCACAGGGTTTCTCCCGGCACATATTGACTGATACCATTTGATTCAGTAAAAAAAGATAATACAAGTAAAAGTTGTGTTCAGGAAAATTGTAATGCCGAGTGCCAGGTCTCTCTCAATTCAGAGACATCACTATCAAGCCAGTCTGGACATCATCTTGCAAGTCTCTATGTGCTGGCTCCATACATGTTTCTAGGAACACTCATAGTCACTGTTTTATTACCAATGGTAGTTAGTATAGGTAATGTCTGACACACGAACAGGTACTATGTTGACGTTTTAATAGGTCAGATACAATCTACCCAATTTTGTTCTCCCCATCAAATGACAGAGGCTGCCGTCTGGTAAAAGTATCTTCAGTCCATCTGTAGAAATAGACAGATGTTGTGACTTTGACAATGAATATTCAAGGTCATTTACTGATTAATTACTACAATTATTTATTTATTTGATTTGGTTATCCTATCCAAATTAACCTAAGTGGGGCACCATTAAGGGTTTTGATATGGAGAGACCCCTTGAATTAACTATATCAGTACTTATCATTAACTCAATATCAACAATAGTCTTAATCAACAGTCATTTTACCATATTCTCATTCTGAATGGTTGTTGAGCTCAGAATCTTCAAGAACCCAATCGCTTGGTAATGGATTAAAAGTCACAAATAATTAGTGTAAGGTTTTATTTAATAGACTAAGTTGGAACAATAGGTAGATACAATAGTAAGGCAGGGTATAGGCTAACGGAATACAACACTTCCGTACTCAAGGTAGCACATACAACAGTGCATACATTCACCAGACAGAGACAGTATTAATCATATGTAATTAAGACTATCAGTCTTATAATAATCAGTTAGTGCCACCACTTTTACACAGACACAGAGTCACACAAAGGGAAAGTCATCTGGTTCAGCTGGGTTTCCGTTATGACGGAGTGGTGAACAGGGAAAAGGGTCAGTGGTCCTGGTGTTGGAGCTTTCGGTCTACCGTAGCATCTTCCCTCGTCAGGGCACACACACACACAGGAGCTCTTCAGTTTCTCTCAGTTCAGTTCTCAGTTTGTTCAGTCCAAAGAGATCAAGTTTGTTACGGTGCTAGGGTTCGATCCAATGTTTGGGCTCCTTTTGGGAGAGAGAACACTCAGCGGTGTGTTGTTCTGCAAAGTTTCTCTGATTCTTCTGTCTGAGCTGGATAAAGCTTCCTTGATCTGTATTTTGGTTTCACAGAGATACGATCATTCAACCCACCTGCATGGCTGCGCCTTGCGGTATTTTAACTTATTTCTAGTGAGTAAGTCCTTTTATTTATAGGAAGAATCACAGAAGGCGGGCTCTACTGGCCGGTCTGTGTCGTTGGGACCTCCCCATGGTAGCGGGGCAGCAGGGTAGCCTAATGGTTAGAGCATTGGACTAGTAGCTGGAAGGTTGCAAGTTCAAACCCCCGAGCTGACAAGGTACAAATCTGTCATTTTGCCCCTGAACAGGCAGTTAACCCACGGTTCCTAGGCCGTCATTGAAAATAAGAATTTGTTCTTAACTGACTTGCCTGGTTAAATAAAGGTAAAATAAAATAAAAAAAATAAGGATGTTCATATGGTATAAACCTGAGACTTACTCATAAGTGTTCACAGCATGTTTTTCTTGTCCGGAAGACAGTTTCACAGTCTTTAACTAGAATTCAGAGCCTGTGAACACATACACTGTCCGATTGCCAATAGCAGTTAGGGATAGGAGATATCCCATATACTATGTTGAAGAATGAACAGGTCAGACTAAACCTACCTAATTCTGTTTTATCCCTAACTACCATTGGCAATCAAACAGTGACTGTGTTCACAGATGCATGAAATGATCCCAAGACGACACTGGGCAAATAGTGTGCCACCTCAGGGATCTCCCAGTCAGGTGTGACCCAGCCTGGGATCGAACCCAGTTTTGTAGAGATACCAGTAGCACTGCGAAGCAAGGTATTCGACCGCTGCACCACTCGGTAGGCCACAAGCTTTTCACATTTCACTTAACACACATTACCTGTCGTTGTTGATGAAACTGTCTGTGTCATCAGGGCAGTAAACAAAGCTTGAGAAATAACATAATCTTGGAAGATACAGTACCAGTCGAAAGTTTGGACACACCTACTCTACACACCTACTCTGGAGTTTTTCTTTATTTTTACTATTTTCTATATTGTAGAATAATAGTGAAGAAATCAAAACTATGAAATAACACATATGGAATCATGTAGTAACCAAAAAAGTGTGAAACAAATACAAATATATTTTATATTTAATATTCTTCAAAGTAGCCACCCTTTGCCTTGATGACAGCTTTATTAACCAATTTCTGTGTTCTTGCAAGTGGTTGACTGTACAAATCCTCACAATCAGTAGCTGTAATTTGGCAATAAGCCCAGACCTTGTTTTGAGAACGAACGAAAGATATCTCAGATTCAAGTTTTTAGCTTAGAGAGAAGAAGCCTAGTGAGATATTGGTCTGTCATATGTTATGAACCAGTATTGGTCTGTCACATGAATGAAATGGTAATGATTAATGAATTATACTAAATCATGCAAATATAACTTGTCTCTGTATAGCCGTATATAAGAAAACTTCTGGGACTGTCCAGGCAGAGCTCCTGATTAGCATGTACTATGGTGCATTGAGTTAGTTGGAACCTCTCCAGTGACAAATAAATAATCATTTATTTAAGATTGACTTAGAGAGTCCCTGTCAATGACATTTCCAATATTTATTCGTGCCCTAGACATGGGTTGCACCTCAGAGGCTAATGTGACTGTTTCGTCTAAAATACAGTAATTTAGAGTGGCATGGAAATACGATGACTTTGCTAAAGTGGGCAAATAATTAGTAGGAAACAACTTTGCCATATATTGATGTTGTCAAATTTGCTGTAGAGCAAAGGCAAATTTTGCCATTACTTTCCTAGCAATGTTAATGTTAGCAAGCTAAGATACGGTGGTCTCCTCAATTTCAATCTCAAAAGTCAATCTGACATCACAATGATGACAAAAGGTTTTTCTACTAATTATTTGTGTCACGCCCTGACCATAGAGAGCCCTCGGGGTTCTCTATGGTGTAATAGGTCAGAGCGTGACTAGATTTTTTTTCTAGTTATTATAGTTCTATGTTGGTGTGTGAGTATGGTTCCCAATTGGAGGCAGCTGAATATCGTTGCCTCTAATTGGGGATCATACTTAGTGTTCCTTTTCCCACCTGCGTTGTGGGATATTGTTTTGTTTAGTGCCTATGTGCGCTACGTACGGCTCGGTCGTTAATGCTTTGTTGTTTTGAAGTTTCACTGTAATAAATATGTGGAACTCTATTCATGCTGCGCCTTGGTCCACTTGTTTATTTGACGGGCGTGACAGAATATCCCACCACTACAGGACCAAGCAGCAGGACCAAGGAGAGTTGAACATTGAAGGAAATACTGGGTGGATGCGAGACCCTTCCTTGGCGGGAGTTGCTAAGGAGTATAGGAGGACAGCGACGGCGCTGGGGTCCACGGCCACAAACAGCCCAAGGGCAACCCCAATATGTTTTTTTTTGGGGGGGCGGGGGGCCAAGGGGCGGTCAGCTGAGCCGAGGAAACAGCCAGAGACCGTCTGGGAGTCGATGGAGCAATTGGAGGAAGGAGATCAGAGAGAGATGTTGGTTAGGTGTATTCTGCAGCACACTCGCCCTGAAGAGCGTGTCATCAGTCCGATGCAACCTATGCCGGCTCCATGTTCCAGGTCCCCAGTGCGTCTTTCCAGCCCAGTACGTCCTGTGCCGGCTCCCTGCACTCGCCCTGAAGAGCGTGTCATCAGTCCGGGGCAACCTGTGCCGGCTCCACACACAAGGCCTGCAGTGTGCCTTCCCAGCCCGTTATGTCCTATGCCGGCTCCCTGCACTCGCCCTGAAGAGCGTGTCATCAGTCCGGTGAAACCTGTGCCGGCTCCACACACCAGGCCTGCAGTGTGCCTTCCCAGCCCGTTATGTCCTATGCCGGCTCCCTGCACTCGCCCTGAAGAGCGTGTCATCAGTCCGATGCAACCTGTGCCGGGCACCAGGTAGGCTGCAGAGTTAAAGATAAAGATATAAGATTCAAAAATAGTGACACGAGAACTAAATACACATTGAATAACAAATAACAATCACAAGGCTTTATACAGGGAGTACCAGTACCTAGTCAATGAGCAGGGGTACAAGGTAGTAGAGGTAGCTATGTACATATAGGTAGGGGTAAAGTGACTAGGCAACAGGCTAGATAATAGACTAAGCTGTAGCAGCAGCGTATGTGGTGTGTAAAAGTGTGTGGAGTGTGTGTGTTTGGCGGGGGGTTGTCATTATGCATGTGTGCGCATGTAATGTGGGTGTATTTAGTGTGTGTGTATGGGCGTGTTGGGGTATCAGTGGAAGTTTGTGTGAGTGTGTGTGCTTAGAGTCCAGTGTGTGTGCAAGAGTGTTAGTTTAAAAAAGGATCAATGCAGTTAGTTTGGATAACCGTTTCATTAGCTATTTAGCAGCCTTGTTTATGCATGTGTGCCCATGTAATGTGTGTGTGGGTGTATTTAGTGAGTGTTTGTGTGTGTGTGTGTGTGTTGGGGTGTCAGTGGAAGTATGTGTGCCCATGTAATGTGTGTGGGTGTGTTGGGGTGTCAGTGGAAGTATGTGTGCCCATGTAATGTGTGTGTGGGTGTGTTTAGTGTGTGTGTGTGTGTGTGTGTGTGTGTGTGTGTGTGTGTGTGTGTGTGTGTGTGTGTGTGTGTGTGTGTGTGTGTGTGTGTGTGTGTGTGTGTGTGTGTGGGTTGTGTCAGAGGAAGTATGTGTGTGTGTGGGGGGTAGAGTCCAGTGTGTGTGCATAAAGTCAGTGCAAGAGTGTTAGTTTAAAAAAGGATCAATGCAGTTAGTTTGGATAACCGTTTCATTTGCTATTTAGCAGCCTTGTTTAGCAGTCTTATGGCTTGGGGCTAGAAGCTATTCAGGGTCCTGTTGGTTCCAGACTTGGTGCACTGGTACCGCTTGTCATGTGGTAGCAGAGAGAACAGCCTATGGCTTCGGTGGCTGGAGTCTTTGACAATTTTTTGACCACCTTTTTGACCACCTGGTACAGAGGTCCTGGATGACAGGGAGCTCAGCCCCAGTGATCTACTGGGCAGTACTCAACACCCTCTGTGCACCTTGCAGTTGGGTGCCTTGCAGTTGCAATACCAAGCGGTGATGCAGCCAGTCAAGATGCTCTCAATGGTGCAGCTGTAGAACTTTTTGAGGATCTGAGGGCCCTTACTAAATATATTCAGGCCCCTGAGGGGGAAGAGGCGCTTTCGTGCCATCTTCACTATTGTGTGGGTGTGTGTTGACCATGTTTATTCCTTAGTGAAGTGGACACCGAGGAACTTGAAGCCCTCGACCCGCTCCACTACAGCCTCATTGATGTGGATGGGGTGTGCTCTCCCCTCTGTTTCCTGTACTCCACGGTCAGCTCCTTTGTCATGCTGACGTTGAGGGAGATGTTGTTGTCCTGGTACCACACTGCCAGGTCTCTGATCTCCTCCCTATAGGCTGCCTCGCCGTCGTCCTGTCCTTAAACTTGATGATGGTGTTGGAGTCATGCACAGCCACATAGTCGTGGGTGAACAAGAAGTACAGGAGGGGACTAGGCACACACTCCTGAGGTGCCACCGTGTTGATGGTCAGCGTGGTATATGTGTTGTTGCCTAGCCTCACCATCTGGTGTCGGCCCGTCAGGAAGTCCAGGTTCCAGTTGCAGAGAGCGGCGTTCAGTCCCAGGGTCCTAAGCATGGTGATGAGCTTGTAGGGGACTATGGTGTTGAATGCTGAGCTGTAGTCAATGAACAGCATTCTTACATACAGTAGGTATTCCTTTTGTCCCGGTCTGTGAGGGCAGTATGGAGTGCAGTAGAGCTTGCGTCATCTGTGGATCTGTTGGGGCGGTATGCGATTTGGTCCAGGGTGTCTGAGATGATGGTGTTGATGTGAACCATGACCAGCCTTTCAAAGCATTTAATGGCTATAGATGTGAGTGCTACGGGGCGATAGTCATTTAGGTGTTCCTGGGCAGGGGGACAATGGTGGTCTGATTGAAACAAGTTGGTATTACAGACCGGGTCTGGGATATGTTTAAAATATCAGGGAAGACACTTGCCAGCTGGTCAGCGCGTGCTCTGAGTACGAGTCCTGGTATTCCATCTGGCCCCGAATATGAACCTGTTTAAAGATCATACTCACATCGGCTATAGAGAGCAAGATCACACAGTCACCCGGAACAGCTGGTGCTCTTATGCATGGTTAATGCATGAGTTACGCTTTAAAGTGTATTTGCTGTCCAGCCAAATATGTTGAAGGTAGGTAAGGGATAATGATGTACAGTATTATGAAGTAATTGTTATGCATATCAACCATGACCACTGATTTGACCTATGACCCCTATGTTAGATAAATGACCATACTAACTCAAAGAGAAAAACAACAAGAATTGCACTTAACCCTAATTGCTCCTGTAAATCACACTGGATAAGACCGTCTGCTAAGTGACTACAGTTTAAATGCACTGTAAATGTAATGTTTTATAAACATATTTAGTTTGTAGATAATGCACATATCAACAACATTTAGGGGGCAACTTTTTTCCATCTTCGTAACATTGCAAAAATCTGAAACTTTTTGTCCAAAAATTATGCAGAAAAGCTAATCCATGCTTTTGCCTGCTCCCCTCTCTCCAATGGGATTTTCTGGCTCTGACCCTATTATGGGGGCTGAGTCACTGGTTTACTGGTGTCTCTCATGCCGTCCCTAGGAGGGGTGCATCACCTTGTGCCAGGCTTTTTTTGTTATACTTGACATGAGTGGGTTGAGTCACTGACGTGATCTTCCTGTCCGGTTTTGCGCCTCCTCAGGCTCGTGCGAAGGGGGAGATCTTTGTGGGCCTTGTCTCAGGGTAGTACATGGGTGGTCTGTTGATTTCCCTCTAGTGGTGTGGGGGCTGTGCTTTGGCAAAGTTGTTATGGTCAAATCCTGCCTGCCTGGCCCAGTTCTGGGGTATCGTCGGAAGGAGCCAAGGCGTCCTGAGACAGGATTGTGTAGAGGGACAGATCTGGGGATGGGTACCAAAAGCTTTCTGCAGCATTGAAGGTCTCCGATAACACTATGGCCTCCATCATTCTTAAATGGAAGAAGTTTGGAACCACCAAGACTCTTCCTAGTGCTGGCCCCCTGGCCATACAGAGCAATCGGGAGAGAAGGGGCTTGGTCATTCTGACAGAGCTCCAGAGTTCCTCTGTGGAGATGGGAGAACCTTCCAGAAGGACAACCATCTCTGTAGCACTCCACCAATCAGGCCTTTATGGTAGAGTAGCCAGACTAAATCCACTCCTCAGAAAAAGGCACATGACAGCCGGCTTGGAGTTTGACAAAATGCACCTAAAGACTCTCAGGCCATGAGAAACAAGATTCTCTGGTCTGATGAAACAAAGATGGAACTCTTTGGCCTGAATGACAAATGTCACATCTGGAGGAAACCTGGCACCATCTCTACGGTGGAACCATCATGCTGTGGAGACTGGGAGACTAGGTAGGATCGACGGAAAGATGAACGGAGCAAAGTACAGAGAGATCATTGATGAGAACCTGCTCCAGAGCGCTAAAGACCTCCGAGTGGGGCCAAGGTTCACCTTCCAACAGGACAACAACCCTAAGCACACAGCCAAGACAACATAGGAGTGACTTTGGGACAAGTCTCTGAATGTCCTTGAGTGGCCCAGCCAGAGCCCTTACTTGAACCCGATCGAACATCTCTGGAGAGACCTGAATGTAGCTGTGCAGCGACGCTCCCCATCCAACCTGACAGATCTTGAGAGGATCTGCAGAGAAGAATGGGAGAAACTCCCCAAATACACTTGTGCCAAACTTGTAGAGTCACAACCAAGAAGAGTCGAGGCTGTAATCGCTGCTAAAGGTGCGTCAACAAAGTACTGAGTAATGGGTCTGAACATTTATGTAAATGTAATATTTCAGTTTTTTATTTTTGCCAAATTTCTCAAATCTGTTTTTTCTTTGTCATTATGGGGTAATGTGTGTAAATTGACGAGGGGAAAAAACTTGAATCCATTTTAGAATAAGGCTGTAAGAATAAGAAAATGTGGCAAAAGTCAAGGGGTCTGAATTCTTTCCAAATGCACTGTAGTCTTATAACCCACCCCCCGGAGCCTGGTTCCTCTCTAGCCACATGCTTCTACATCTGCATTGCTTGCTCTTTGGGGTTTTAGGCTGGGTTCTATATAAATATTTTGTGACAGCTGCAAATGTATAATACATTTGACTTGAGAAATGAACATTTTCACATATCTGTGACCAATGGTTCTCCATAATGTTTTCCTTTAGATCTGTTTCCCATTTCTTCCATGTCGGTTATTTTTCAACCCTTGATATAACTTGGAAATCAACGTCTTTAGCGTAGCAGGTTATTTCACTATGTTTAAATTCATCTAGATTCTGCCACTCACAAAACAGGTTGGACCATCCACATCTGTTGAGACTTTGAGGCAAATTTATCTCAGGAACAAGAAGTAAACAGACTGCATCAGATTTCATTAACCATGGACCACTGGCAAAAGTTTGCAGACTCAGCAGGTTCCGGTGTCCTAGTATTGTTTCCAACCTGTGTGAGATCAAGTTGGTTCAGGACTATTGAGTCCTATCATTAACCTCTAATATCATTGAAAGCCCAGTGTTGTTGACTCTGGGGTTCTTCACTGAAGTCTTTCTCAGACAGCTTAAGCACTAAGGATGTGACTGTTTACTTTTCTTAGGAGTGTGCTGACAGCATCTAAACACAATTGTTTCTTAAGTACATGGCTTATGTATACATAGTACAATAACCTCGATAATCAAGGTTATCCAGGTTTGTGTGTGTGTGTGTGAGTGCATGCGTGTTTTACTGACTCTGAAGGATAACATGCCTCTGTCTACTTTTCATTCATGTAGTCATTTATTTCCCCCTCTTTTTCAGGAAATGTTCACAGACAGATCATTGAGTAGCAGGAAACGTGTGTATGAGACACAAAAAAATGGTTCAACTACTTCAGAAGAGAAAATTACCAAACTAAAACTTGAGAAAGATATTGACCCTTTCAATGTGTCAACAAAAGTTTGAGTCTGTTTTACTGACAGGAGTGATGATCAATGGGGCTGGGTTTATACCATTCTCATAAGTGTCTGGACAGAAGAATGGAGTTTCTCGGTGAAGGTGTAGCCAGTGATAGAGTTGATATGAAACCTGGCCTCCACATCATAGAAATAGACCTGACTCATCTCATAATCCACAAACACCCTCACCTTCTGGGACTTCTGATTAATAGAGGACAGAGGTGTAAACAAGACCTCCATACTTACACTGAGTATGCAATACATTAAGAACACCAACTCTTTCCATGACATAGACTGACCAGGTGAATCCAGGTGAAAGCTATAATCCTTTGATGTCACTTGTTAAATCAGTGTAGTTGAAGTGGAGGAGACAGGTTAAAGAAGGATTTTTAAGCCTTGAGGCAATTGAGACATGGATTGTGTATGTGTGCCATTCAGAGGGTGAATAGACAAGACAAAAAATATAAGTGCCTTTGAATGGGGCATGGTAGTAGTTGCCAGGCACACTGGTTGGTGTCAAGAACTGCAACGCCGCTGGATTTTTGACTCTCAACAGTTTCCCGTATGTAAAAAGAATTGTCCACCACACAAAGGACATCCAGACAACTACACAAAACTCTGGGAAGCATTAGAGTCAACATGGGCTAGCATCTGTGTGGAATGCTTTTGGGGGGTTGTCATGGAGACTCTGTTTTGTATCTCCAAGTGTCAATTGTTTTCCATCTTCAGACAGGATGAGATAAGGCTGTTCTGTATTAGTGTCTAGAATCACATCCACTGCATACAGCTGCATCCCCCACAGTTCAACACTATATAATGTGAACACATCAGTGAACACATCCAGACAGATACAGCATAGGAACTGCTCTTCTGACAGGAGACTTCTGGGTGCAGTCATAGCTAGGAAGAACAAATACACTATTTTATATAGTTGCAATCCCCTCTAGATTCCAATAGAGTCTTAATCTGGAAGGTAAGACGATTTCGAGATCTATAATACTTGGGTTTTTAACAAAGTGTTCTTGGCATGCATTGCTTTAATCATTGCACATTGAACAGTATTGACTGCTTGCGTTGATGCATCAGTAGATCATTATTTTCAAAAATTTGTAGGGGTTTCAACGAACAAGAATGGGGTCAACAGAAATATAAAACAAGAAAGCCACAACTAAAATAGTTTAATTTGAAGTTAATTTTAAAATTGACTGTGTGGATTAGTAACACTCTCCCACCTCTCTTCCTCTCTACACTCTCTCTCCACCTTCCTTTCTCTCTATTTAGCTGTGTGTATAAACTGTTATTTCACATCAGTTGGATGTCCACAGGAACAGAATAGTCAGTGGAGTTATGTGAAGCGACTGGAGTTGTGTGAAGTGAGTTGAGTTGAAGAGCAGGTATGACTTACGCAACTTCCAAAGGTAACAATGGCAAAGATCGTTCTTGCAAACGGCCAAATGCAGCCTTGTACATTGTTTGAAAACAGGATCTGACACATTGTTCTATGTATGAACTTTCTTATACAGTGCCTTCAGAAGGTATATAACCCCCTTGACTGTTTCCACATTAAAATTGTCACTAATCTACACACATTATCCCATAATGTCAAAGTGAACTTGTGTTTTTCGAAACGTTTACAAATGTATAAAAAAATGAAAAGCTGAAATGTCTTGAATCAATAGCCTACTCATACTATCAACTATTTTACATAAGCTGACCGGTCTATTTACTGTGTTGGCAGGATGTTTTAATCTTTAGCAGTCTGCTCTGCTGTTTGTGTAAAATGCCAACTTTTGTGGGAAAATTGGAACACTCACATTTTGGGGTATATTTTGTACTTACTTGAGGCCCCAGAATTGCAAAGCACTTAGTGATTTACCCAAAAAGTCTCACAGCTATAGTTGTTGCCAAAGGTGTTTCTAACATGTATTGAAAAATGTTAGACTTTATCTTCCACTCTGACATGACAGAGTATTTTGTGTAGATCGTTGACAAAAAAAATGACAAAAAAATTCCACTTTGTAATGCAAGAAAATGTGGAAAAAGTCAAAGGGGGTGAAAACTTTCTGAAGGCACTGTACCACTGGTTATTTGGACAAATCACAATTCACTTACACCAGATTTCCGGAAGGGGATGGGGCATTTCGCCCATAGACTGAGAGTTGCCCCTTGCTATTGTTCCGTACACAACTCCAATATGAGCAAGGTCACAATATAAACCCTCTTGAAAACTTGATATAAAGTAAATAAATATAGAGTATATACTCACATAAAGGCCATTAATTAATATGTACCCACGGGATAAGCACATTACAGTTAACCACTGTAAATGAAAATACACTCTCAGGCCCTTGTTATATCTGCACACTATCACAACAGTCCAGAGTCATTACATTTTTTAGGAGTCCACTGTAACTTGACTTACAGTGCCGTCAGAAAGTATTCATTCCTCTCTAGTTATTACCACATTTCCTTGTGTTACAGTCTGAATTCAAAATGTCATTAAATATATATTTTCTCTCAACCAGCTACACACAAAACCCCATAATGTCATGTTTTTATATTTTTTTCCCAAATGTATTGAAAGGATAAATAGAAAGGATTAACAGTCAGTTGCCCTGTGATCCACTGTACACAAACAGTCCGTGGATGCATGTGTGCGTGTGAACCCCAAACAGCTGTTCCTGACTCACTGTAAGCAAGCCTGTACGGACGTGTGTTTTTGAACCATGCAATTACCTTTTACGCAACCTCAGCTTCCTGACCTGGAGACAGTGTAATTTACTGGTGCTTGGTGGTGACAGAAGAAGTGCAGCATTAGAAGGGTCACAAAACTTTAAAATGGCTTCTTTTCATCCTCTTATTTACTTTCAATATTAGTCCTAATCAGTGCGGGTCCCTATTGCTTAATGAAACTTCTGAGGCATCGGTCTCTGTGTTTCATTGTGAGAAACTGTACGTTTATGTGGTGACCCCACTTACACCCACCTCAAATCAATCTAAATCAATAAAATAAAGTAAAAATGTATTTGTCACGAACAGTGAAATGCTTACCTCTGGGTCCTTTTCCAACAATCCAGAGTTAAAGATATAAAACATAGAAATCGTGACACAGTGAATAAACAAATAACGTTAACGAGTAAAAAATAACATGGCTACAATTGAAGTCGGAAGTTTACATACAGTTAGGTTGGAGTGATTAAAACTTGTTTTTCAACCACTAACAAACTAAAGTTTTGGCAAGTCGGTTGGGACATCTACTTTGTGCATGACACAAGTAATTTTTTCCAACAGTTCTTTACAGACAGATTATTTAACTTATAATTCACTGTATCAAAATTCAAGTCGGTCAGAAGTTTACATACACTAAGTTGACTGTGCCTTTAAACAGCTTGGAAAATTCCAGAAAATTATGTCATGGCTTTAGAAGCTACTGACAGGCTAATTGACATCATTTGAGTCAATTGGAGGTGTGCCTGTGGATGTATTTCAAGGTCTGCGTGCAACCTCAGTGCCTCTTTGCTTGACATCATTGGAAAATCAAAAGAAATCAGCCAAGACCTCCACAAGTCTGGTTCATCCTTGGGAGGATTTTGCAAACGCCTGAAGGTACCACGTTCATCTGTACAAACAATAGTACGCAAGTATAAACACCATTGTACCACGCAGCCGTCATACCGCTCAGAAAGGAGACGTGTTCTGTTTCCTAGAGATGAACGTACTTTGGTGCAAAAAGTGCAAATCAACCCCAGAACAAAAGCAAAAGACTTTGTGAAGATGCTGGAGGAAACAGCTACCAAAGTATCTATATCCATAGTGAAACGAGTCCTATATCGACCTACCCTGAAAGGCCGCTCAGCAAGGAAGAAGTCACTGCTCCAAAACCGCCATAAAAAAAGCCTGACTATGGTTTTCAACTGCACATGGGGACAAAGATCGTACTTTTTGGAGAAATGTCCTCTGGTCTGATGAAACAAAAATAGATCTGTTTGGCCATAATGACCATCGTTATGTTTGGAGGAAAAGGGGGAGGCTTGCAGGCCGAAGAACACCATTCCAACCGTGAAGCATGGGGGTAGCAGCATCATGTTGTACAACATTGCACCAAATGTACAATGACCCAAAACATACCTCTAAAGTTGTGGCAAAATGGCTTAATAAGGACAACAATGTCAAGGTATTGGAGTGGCCATCACAAAGTCCTGACCTCAATCCTATAGAAAATGTGTGGGCAGAACTGAAAAAGCGTGTGCGAGCAAGGAGGCCTACAAACCTGACTCAGTTACACTAGCTCTGTCAGGAGGAATGTGCCAAAATTCACCCAACTTATTGTGGGAAGCTTGTGGAAGTCTACATGAAACGTTATACCCAAGTTAAACAAGGCAATGCTACCAAATAGTAATTTAGTGAATGTAAACTTCTGACCCACTGGGGATGTGGTGAAAGAAAGAAATCATTCTCTCAACTATTATTCTGACATTTCACATTCTAAAAATAAAGTGGTGATCCTAATTGACCTAAGACCGGGAATTTTACTAGGATTAAATGTCAGGAATTGTAAAAAACTGAGTTTAAATGTATCTGGCTAAACTTCCGACTTCAACTGTATATACAGGGAATACCAAAGAGCCCTTTAGCAAGGGTAAGTAAGTACGTAAGTAGTAAGTCGCTCTGGATAAGAGTGTCTGCTAAATGACAAAAAGAAAATGATGAGGTCATGCACTACCCAAGCAGTGGTTGTTGGGGAGGGACACTATTCACGCCACTTCGATACAGCGATGACCAGAAGTCATATCTGTAGCAGGTTAGGAGAGAGCTAACCCTTTTCCCAACTTTAACCTTATTCTCCTAACCTGCTACGTTCATTCTCCTAACCTGCTGCATAAGTTCTACTAACCCTCTATGACAAAGTCACTTCCAGTAGTAGCTGGACCCATGCTAAATCTCCTGAGGGAGTAAAGGTGTTGTCGAGCCCTCTTTTTTTTATTACTTTATTTAACTAGGCAAGTCAGTTAAGAACAAATTCTTATTTTCAATGACGGCCTAGGAACAGTGGGTTAACTGCCTGTTCAGGAGCAGAACGGCAGATTTGTACCTTGTCAGCTCGGGGGTTTGAACTTGCAACCTTCCGGTTACAAGTCCACCGCTCTAACCACTAGGCTACCCTGACGCTCTTCATGACTGTCTTGGTGTGTTTGTATCATGATAGTTCATTGGTGATGTGGACACCAATGAACTTGAAACTCTCGACAAGCTCGGCGTAATGGGGGCCTGTTCGGCCCGCCTTTTCCTGTAGTCCACGATCAGATCCTTTGTCTTGCTCACATTGAGGGAGAGGTTGTTGTCCTGGTGCCACACTGCCAGATCTCTGACCTCCTCCCTATAGGCTGGCTCATCGTTGTCGTTGATCAGGCCTACCACTGTTGTGTCGTCAGCAAACTTAATGATGGTGTTGGAGTCGTGTTTGGCCACGCAGTCGTGGATGAACAGAGAGTACAAGAGGGGACTAAGTACACACCCCTGAGGGGCCCCAGTGTTGAGGATCAGTGTGGTAGACGTGTTGTTGCCTAACCTTACCACCTGGGGGCAGCCCATCAGGAAGTCCAGGATTCAGATGCAGAGGGAGGTGTTTAGTCCCTGTGTCCTTAGATTAGTGATGAGCTACATGAGCACTATGGTGTTGAACGTTGAGCTGTAGTCAATGTACAGCATTCTCACGTAGGTGTTCCTTTTGTCCAGGAGGGAAAGGATCAGTGTGGAGTGCAATTGAGATTGTGTCATCTGTGGATCTGTTGAGGCGTTATGCAAATTGGTGTGGGTCTAGGGTATCCGGGAGGATGCTGTTGATGTGAGCCATGATCAGCCTTTCAAAGCACTTCGTGGCTACCGACGTGAGTGCTTATGGGGTGGTAATCATTTAGGTATAATGATCAGGCAGGCGGGCTCAGAGTCAAGGCAGGCAAGGTTCAAAACCGGGAGGACTAGCAAAAACAGAGATAAGACGAAGCAGGAACACGGGAAACCATGCTGGTTGACTTGACAAACAACGAACTGGCAACAGACAAACAGGGAATGCAGGAATAAGTACCCAGGGACTAATGGGGAGAACAGGTGACACCTGGAGGTGGCTGGAGACAATCACAAAGACAGGTGAAACAGATCATGGCGTGACAGTGTGTGGAGTAAAGGTTGTCTAGAGTTTTTTCCTCTGGTTGCACTTGACATGCTGGTAGAAATGAGGTAAAACGGCTTTATGTTTGCCTGCATTAAAGTCCCCGGCCACTAGGAGCACCAATTCTGGATGAGCATTTTTTTGTTTACTTATGAGGGCGGTCTTACTGCCAGCATCGGTTTGTGGTGGTAAATAGATGGCTACGAATAATATAGATGAGTTCAACAGCTTATCATAACGTAATCTACCTCAGGTGAGCAATACCTCGAGACTTCTTTAATATTAGATATTACATCGATATTACATCGCGCACCAGCTATTTTTGACAAATAGACACACACCACCACCCCTTGTCTTACCCTCCAGCTCTATATTATCCATGTTGTCGTTCAGCCACGACTCGGTGAAACATAAGATATTACAGTTTTTAATGTCCCATTGGTAGGATAATCTTGATCGTAGGTCGTCGATTTTATTTTCCAATGATTGCACGTTGGCTAATAGAACGGAGGAAAGTGGGAGTTTACTCGCTCGCCTACAAATTCTCAGAAGGCAGCCCGACCTCTGCCCCTTTTTTCTCTGTCTTTTCTTCACGCAAATGACAGGGATTTGGGACTGTTGCTGAGAAAGCAGTATATACTTCTCGTCCGACTAAAAAGCTTCTACCAGTTTGAGGTGAAAAATCGCTGTTCTGATGTCCAGAAGTTATTTTCGGTCAGAAAAGATGGTAGCAGCAACATAAGTTACCAAATAAGTTACAAGCAACGCAAAAAAACGAACAAAATAGTACAGTTGGTTAGGAGCATGTCAAATGTCAGCCATCCTCTCAGGCACCATTTTATACTGGTGTGCTTGCTCACGCACACCTCAGACACTCCCACACATGCATGTACGCATGCATGAGATAGTGTGTATGAGCAAGATGAAATATCATTGCGCGAGCAAATACTGAGTCGAAAGAGAAGAAATATGGTCGAGCAAACAGAGGACTGGACCCGCCATTGCACAGGCCAGTCAAGAGCGCAAATTAATCTTGCAAGTGTGACTTTGAGAGAGCAGAACATCATTGTTACAGATCAAAAGAAAAATGTCTGTAAGCAAAAAAATGTTGGAACATTGCTGTGCGGACTTACTTCCATTAAGCAATAAGACCATTAGTGTAGTCGGGCACAGATGTTGGACGATTAGGTCTGGCTCGCAGTTGGAGTTCCAATTCATTCCAAAGGTGTTCGATGGGGTTGAGGTCAGGGCTCTGTGCAGGTCAGTCAGTTCTCCCACACCGATCTCGACCAACCATTTCTGTATGTACCTGTCACGTTCTGACCTTACTTCTTTGATTTAGGTCTTTGTTTTAGTATGGTCAGGGTGTGAGTTGGGTGGGTTGTCTATGTTCGTTTTACTATGTTGGTTTTTGAGTTTGGCCTGGTATGGTTCTCTGATTTAGAATCATACTTAGGTAGCCTTTTTCCACCTGTGTTTCAACAGCCAGAACTGTTTTCGGTTGTTTCTCTTTGTTATTTTTGTTATTTCCGTGTTCATTGTAATAAATATGGACACATACCACGCTGCACGTTGGTCCTCACCTTCTTCCACCAACAACGGCCGTTACAGTACCTCGCCTTGTGCACGAGGCATTGTCATGCTGAAACAAGAAAGAGCCTTCCCCAAACTGTTGCCACAAAGTTGGAAGCACAGAATCATCTAGAAAGTCATCAATTGAATGCTGTAGCATTAAGATTTCCCTTCACTGTAACTAACCATGAAAAACAGCCCCAGACCATTATTGCTCATCCACCAAACTTTACAGTTGGCACTATGCATTTGGGCAGGTAGCATTCTCCTGGTAAGATTTGTCCATCAGACTGCCAGATGGTGAAGCATGATTCATCACTCCAGAGAAAGGGTTTCCACTGCTCCAGAGTCCAATGGTGGTGAGATTTACACCACTCCAGCCGACGCTAGGCATTGCACATAGTGATCTTAGGAACACATTTCATGAAGCCCCCGATGAACAGTTCTTGTGCTGACATTGCTTCCAGAGGCAGTTTGGAACTCGGTAGTGAGTCTTGCAACCCAGGGCAGGGACGATTTTTACATGCTATGTGCTTCAGCACTCGGCGGTCCCGTTCTGTGAGCTTGTGTGGCCTACCACTTTGCGGCTGAGCCATTTTACTCCTAGACGTTTCCACTTCACAATAACAGGACTTACAGTTGAATGGGGCAGTTCTAGCAGAGCAGAAATTTGAGGAACTGACTTGTCCTATGATGGTGCCACGTTGAAAGTCACTGAGCTCTTCGGTAGGCCATGCTACTGCCAATGTTTGTCTATGGAGATTGTATGGCTGTGTGCTCGATTTTATACACCTGTCAGCAACGGGTGTGGCTGAAATATGCCCGAATCCACAAATTTTAAAGGGTGTCCACATACCTTGTGTATATATAATGTATCTCATTATTAAAGTAGCTAAACCTATTATTAATCAAGGAACAAACATAACAGGTTAGAAAATGGTGTGTGTGTGTTTGCATGTGTGGGAGTGTCTGAGGCCCTGCAGTGGATTGGGTCAGACTACAAAGCCAGATACAGCCAAGGAAAACACAGCTCTCAGTCTAGCACAACCCCGTCCCCAGACCATGGAGGAGGCCAGAGTCTGGGGCGATGATGGGAAATTGCCAGGGTGGACGCCCCGATGGGAAACAGAGCTTGATTTGGCTTTTGATCTGGGCCATGTCATCACTGTATGCCAGCCAATGGGATAGGGGTGGTGGTCTTCCAACAAGTGAAGAGTGGAGGGGTGGAGGGGTGGAGGGAAGGGGGGGCAAAATAACTGGTATGCAGCCCGGCTGTGCAGTCATTTTAAGAGAGAATCTGTGGAAATACACTTAAGGCTGTCTACACAGCCACTTTAGAGGGACAGCCCAGCTGAGGACAAAGATAAGTCAAACTTTGGGATGTTGTTAGAAACGACAAACACCCCAGTAGTCATTTCTGGAACCACCAAATAAAGTTACAACAGTGTTGGTTGAACAGACATTATTCATCATAGATCTATGTACTTGTGAATAGAGAGATTTACAATGATATTTCCAATAGCACCAAATGGATCATTTCGCAACCTAAACTCAATGGCAAAACTTAAGGTTTCTTCTTAGTTCTAAATACAAAGTTGAGATATTTCTAAACTTACAGTGTGAAAACACTGCTGGCGGCAATCTAATTGCTCTTTAATATCTGCTTCCAGCTTAGTGTCCTCCTTATCCTGGAATGTTTATAACCACAGATGGAGAGAAAGAACAAAATATCCCTGGAATAGCATACTGGAAGGCGAGACATGTTGGCACACCTCCACAGAGTTAGAACAAAGCCAGGCGTTTCTCTTCCTTATCATTTCCACTTTGCTTTGCATTAAAGGGATAGTACAGGCAAATTTGAAATTGACATATTGGTTTCCTTACCCTGTAAGCATTCTATGGACAAAGCATGACACCAATCCATCCTTTGGTTTAGTTTCCCTGGCACCGTTTCCTCATTCTACATGATGCAACTATCGGTCCCATGACTTGAATGGTAAAAATGCTAAAAGAAAAATGTTAAAACGTTAGCATGTGGAAACAGTGCTAGGAAAATTAAGCCAAAGCATGGATTGCCGTCATACCTTGTGCATAGACTGCTTACAGGGTGAGCAATTTGTCCTGCATTCAATGACCAAAAGCACCTTCTGTGGCCCCATGGGTAGAATGTTATTAATAACTTCATTATAAATTCTGTAAATGAAATTACATTCAGAGACGGAAATCCAGTGTTTCTATGTCAAACAGTTCTGCTAAATTTCAGTCTTCTGTGATGCATATAAAGTGTAATATTGGAATGTAACTCAAAATTGAATAAATTTCAACTCTATAGCTGACATGGTAGGTAGTCTGACATGATAGGTAGCCTGACTTGGGGCGGCAGGTAGCCTAGTGGTTAGAGCATTGGACTAGTAACCGGAAGGTTGCAAGATTGAATCCCTGAGCTGACAAGGTGAAAATCATTCTGCCCCTGAACAAGGCAGTTAACCCACTGTTCCTAGGCTGTCATTGAAAAAAAGTTTGTTCTTAACTGACTTGCCTAGTTAAATAATGGTAAAATACATACATACATATTTTTCAGTGTTTTTTAAATGGGAAAGGTGTCTTTTTTAAGCCCATATCCATGTCTGTGAGCTGTATACTTTTGTTTCAAAGTAGATTTGTTTAAGACTACCATCACTCTGTGTGACCCTGATATAGCCCACTACAGTAAAAGGTTAAGCTCCTAACATTTACACAGTGCTTGATACCATCAAATCATACCACCAGATATGCAGTATTAGCCAATAAGCTGTTTATTCTACAGCAGGCTAATTTATGTTCTGTACGATAGGGATTTAGGGGTTTTCCTCTTTGTAAAATATTTCACCTTGGAAGTGTTGATATAGTTTGCGTGCATGCTCAGGCTTTTTAATTTAATGTATGTAGAGATTGTGTGCTGAAAAAAACACTCCATTGACCAAATTACCATTTGTTATTTATTCAATGATGACACTAGGTCAACTCTCCACACTGTAAACCCTAAGGCATTTTTACCTTAAGTACTTCTATAGTAGTAAGTTGAACTCAAAGTCAAAAAAAGTCTGTATTACTTATAACATTTGTGGTACTGACTTAAAACCAGGCTGTATCACAACCGGCCGTGATTGGAAGTCCCATAGGGCGGCATACAATTGGCCCAGCATCGTCCAGGTTTGGCTGGTATAGACGTTCATTGTAAAGAACAATTGTTTCTTAACTGACTTGCCTAGTTAAATAAAGGTTATATAAAAATACAAAGTACATTTTAAAAAACTAAAAAAGAAGTCACATCAACTGTGTTTTTTAAAGTTATGATAACAAATGCTAACTTCTTAAGTGCAACTTTATCACAGCAAGTTTAAACAACTTGATTGTAAAATGTTCACATAACAAACTATTTATTGAGCATTCACTTTATAAGTAGTTCTAACTCAAAAGCTGCAACAAAATCGCCTGTCCCCTGTAATCTTAGACGGATATTTAACATCATCTATGAACTTGACGGATAAAAAATAAAGAGGTTGTAATATCATTAGATGCCGAAAAGGCATTAGATCAAGTAGAGTGGGATTACCTATTTGCAACATTAGGAAAATTTGGACTTGGCTGCAATTCAATTTCCTGGGTAAAAGTATTGTATGCTTTACCATGTGCTTCACTAAGAACCAATGGCCACAAATCACAATATTTCTCACTAAAACGTGGAACTAGGCAAGGGTGTCCACTCTCGGGGCTCCTATTTGCCATTGCGATAGAACCCCTGGGCCTATTCAAATATAACCCAGCAAACTGGATGCAGTCTATCACAGTGCCATCCGTTTTGTCACCAAAGCCCCATATACCACCCACCACTGCGACCTGTATGCTATCGTCGGCTGGCCCTCGCTACATATTTGTCGCCAGACCCACTGGCTCCAGGTCATCTATAAGTCTTTGCTAGGTAAAGCACAACCTTATCTCAGCTCACGCCCTCCAGCAGGTATATCTCACTGGTCATCCCCAAAGCCAACATCCCCTTTGGCCGCCTTTCCTTCCAGTTCTCTGCTGCCAATGACTGGATCGAATTGCAAAAATCGCTGAAGTTGGAGACTTATATCTCCCTCACTAACTTTAAGTATCAGCAATCTGAGCAGCTTACCTATCACTGCAGCTGTACATAGCCCATCTGTAAATAGCCCATCCAAATACCTCATCCCCATATGGTTTTTATTATACTTTTTTGCTCTTTTGCACACCAGTATTTCTACTTGCACATCATCATCTGCACATCTATCACTCAGTGTTAATTTGCTAAATTGTAATTACTTCGCTACTATGGCCTATTTATTACCTTACCAGTTCTATTGTGTTATTGACTGTACTTCTATTGTGTTATTGACTGTACTTTTGTTTATCCCGTGTGTAATTCTGTGTTGTTGTTTATTTGTTGCACTGCTTTGCTTTATCTTGGCCAGGTTGCAGTTGTAAATTAGAGCTTAAATAAAGGTGAAATTTAAAAAATATATTTTAAAAAATTGTGAAGTGAAAAGAGAGGACAGGAGGTGTCTCTATATTCTGATGACGTATACATTTCAGACCCGGTTGCTCCCATTCCTCTGGTGCTTAATATTATTGTGTTTTTTACCTCCCCAGTTTTGATTTTTTTTTTTTTACCCCTTTTTCTCCCCAATTTCGTGGTATCCAATTTTAGTAGCTACTATCTTGTCTCATCGCTACAACTCCCGTACGGGCTCGGGAGGGATGAAGGTTGAAGGTCATGCGTCCTCCGATACACAACCCAACCAAGCCACACTGCTTCTTAACACAGCGCCATCCAACCCAGACGCCAGCCGCACCAATGTGTCGGAGGAAACACTGTGCACCTGACAACCAAGGCTAGCGCGCACTATGCCCAGCCCACCACAGGAGTTGCTGGTGCGCGATGAGACAAGGATTTCCCTACCATCCAAACCCTCCCTAACCCAGAAGACACAGATCTCCCGGTCGGTTTACGACAGAGCCTGGGCGCGAACCCAGGGTCTCTGGTGGCACAGCTAGCGCTGCAGTACAGCGCCCTTAACCACTGCGCCACCTGGGAGGCCCAGTTTTGACCTTGTCATTGCTGCAACTGCCCAATGGGAGGCAAAGATTGAGTCATGCATCCTCCGAAACATGACCCACCAAAACATGTTTCTTAATGCCACCCACTTAACCCCGGAAGCCAGCCACACCAATGTGTTGGAGGAAACACCGTTCAGTCTGCAGGTGTAAAGCCCACCACAAGGAGTTGCTAGATCGTGATGAGCTAAGTAAAGCCCCACCTGGCCAAACCCTCCCCTAACCCGGACAACCACGGGCCAATTGTGCACCGCCCTATGGGACTCCTGATCACAGCCGGTTTTGATACAGTCCAGGATTGAATCTGGGTCTGTAGTGACGCAATGCAGTTCCTTAGACCACTGTGCCACTCGGGAGGTCAGTGCTTAATATTTTAACTCAATTTGGGAATATCTCAGGATACAGTAAAAAAACTAAATTACAGCAAAATGAATGTCCTACTGAAATTTATGTGTATCCCAATTGCTATGCCTAAAACCTTTTTTAAGGTGCCAGACAAAAGCCACAAATACTAAGAAAAAATAAATAACTAGGGGGTTTGGGGCTCCCTCATTTTCACAAATATTATTAGGTCACAAACATTCATAATATCATGTTTTGGATTCAGTCTACTGACTCTGTAACTCCAGAGTGGGCAGTCATAGAATCCAAATAATATATGGCCACATCGTTAAGAGCTATGGTATGTCCTCCCCATCAGCTCCATGTGCTACCTTCAGTAAGAATGACCTGCTCAGACAGACTCTGAAGATATGGAATAACCTACGGTTCACCAACATGTTAGAGATATTCTTATCTACTGCCCATTAGTTTGTAACCATCTATTTACACCATCCCTTGCAGACAAAGCTTTTGATATATGGAGACAAACTGGTATGAAATCACTCTAGGATCTCTATAAAGATGACACCTTTGCATCATTTGAATATATTTCAAATACATTCAACATTCCAAATGACCATTTCTTCAGATACTTACAATCCGGAGATTATTTCACACAGGTACCATCTCACACCATTTTGGATTGTATCAGCTTTGTATTCACTACAACCAATGAGATCCACTTGGGAAGAGGATTTAGGAATTTAAATTTCAACAAACAGTTGGAATCAAATAAAAAATAAACTTTCCCTTCTATTTCTATATGAACCAGGCATGTTGTTACAGACTTTAAAGTAATACATAGAATTCACGACACAAATGCCAAGCTGGCTAAATTCAAATCAAATCAAATTGTATTAGTCACATGCGCCGAATACAACAGGTATTCCTTACAGTGAAATGCTTACTTACGAGCCCTTAAACAACAGTGCAGTTTCAAAAAATACAAATAAGAATAAGAGATAAAAGTAACAAGTAATTAAAGAGCAGAAAAAAATAATATTTTCAGGGGGGTGCTGGTACAGATTCAATGTGCGGGGGCACCGGTTAGTTGAGGATGTATGTACATGTTGGTAGAGTTAATTAAAGTGACTGCATAGACGACAACAGAGGGTGGCAGTGGTGTGGAGAGGGGAGGGGGGGAAATGTGAATAGTCTGGGTAGCCATTTGACTAGATGTTCAGGAGCCTTATGGCTTGGGGATAGAAGTTGTTTAGAAGCCTCTTGGATCAAGACTTGGTGCTCCGGTACTGCTTGCTGTGTGGTAGCAGGGAGAACAGTCTATGACTAGGGTGGCTGGAGTCTTTGACAACTTTTAGGGCCTTCCTCTGACACCGCCTGGTATAGAGGTCCTGGATGGCAGGAAGCTTGGCCCCAGTGATGTACTGGGTTGCCGTACCAGGCAGTGATGCAACCGGTCAGGATGCTCTTGGTGTAGCTGTAGATCCTTTTGAGGATCTGAGGACCCATGCCAAATCTTTTCAGTCTCCTGAGGGGGAATAGGTTTTGTCGTGCCCTCTTCATGACTGTCATGGTGTGCTTGGACCATGTTAGTTTGTTGGTGATGAGAATGGGGGTGTGCTTGGTCCTCTTTTTCCTGTAGTCCACAATCATCTCCTTTGTCTTGATCATGTTGAGGGAGAGGTTGTTGTCCTGGCACCACACGGCCAGGTCTCTGACCTCCTCCCTATAGGCCCTCTCGTTGTTGTCGGTGATCAGGCCTACCACTGTTGTGTCGTCATCTGCAAATTTAATGATGGTGTTGGAGTGGTGCCTGGCTGTGCAGTCATGAGTGAACAGGGAGTACAGGAAGGGGCTGAGCACGCACCCCTGAGGGGCCCCTGTGTTGAGGATCAGTGTGGCGGATGTGTTGATACCTACCCTTACCACCTGGGGGTGACCCATCAGGAAGTCTAGGATTCAGTTGCAGAGGGAGGTGTTTTGTCCTTAGCTTATTGATGAGCTTTGAGGGCACTATGGTGTTGAAAGCTGAGCTGTAGTCAATGAATATCATTCTCACATAGGTGTTCCTTTTGTCCAGGTGGGAAAGGGCAGTGTGGAGTGCAATAGAGACTGCATCATCTGTGGATCTGTTAGGGTGGTATGCAAATTGGAGAGGGTCTATGGTTTCTGGGATGATGGTGTTGATGTGAGCCATGATCAGCATTTCAAAGCACTTCATGGCTACAGACGTGAGTGCTACGGGTCGGTAGTCATTTAGGCAGGTTACCTTAGTGTTCTTGGGCACAGGCACTATTGTGGTCTGCTTAAAACATGTTGGTATTACAGACTCGGACAGGTAGAGGTTGAAAATGTTAGTTGGTCAACGCATGCTTTGAGCACACTTCCTGGTAATCCGTCTGGCCCTGTGGCCTTGTGAATGTTGACTTGTCTAAATGTCTTACTCACATCGGCTGCGGAGAGCGTGATCACACAGTCTTCCGGTACAGCTGGTCCTCTCATGCCTGTTTCAGTGTTATTTGCCTTGAAGCGGGCATAGAAGTAGTTTAGCTCATCTGGTAGGCTCGTGTCACTGTGCAGCTCTCAGCTGTGCTTCCCTTTGTCTCAACCCTATCAAACACCTTAGGGATGAATCGGTACGCCGACTTGCGAGCCAGGCCTAATCGACCAACATCAGTGCCCAACCTCACTAATGCTCTTGTGACTGAATGGAAGCTGGTCCCCGCTGCAATGTTCCAACGTCCAGTGGAAAGCCTTTCCACAAGAGTAGAGGCTGTTATAGCAGTAAAGGGAGGAAAAGCAGGTGTTCATATACTTTTGGTCATGTAGTATACATTACAACTGAGCCATTGGCCTACTGAAAGCTTTCGCATACAACCATGAGTGACCCACTGCTTTATTAAAAATGCATGTCAAGCATCATGTGTCAATTTATATGTTTATTGTCTGGGGTTTGAACCTGCAATGTTTGGTTCACAAGCTGGAACTTTTATCCTCTGTGCCACCAGGGAAACGCTCTTGAGGGGTCTTTTTATAGTATATAACCATGGCAATATAGTCAATCAGGAATTACATGCTTCCTTTTTAGCTTTCTTTGATATAACTAAGCCAGGGAACAACTGATAACTGGGTTATTCACCATCACTTCACCAGTCCTCTTTTTATGCTGTGTACTTCTGGACCCATATTTACAAGGTATCCAAAACTATGAGTGCTGATCTAGGATCACTTCTGCTTTTCTGATCATGAAAATAAGCCAGGGGGGGGCATATCAAACATCTCAAAGTAGGAATTGAACTTCCGGCGCCGACAGAGATGGCCGCCTCGCTTCGCGTTCCTAGGAAACTATGCAGTGTTTTGTTTTTTTACGTGTTATTTCTTACATTAGTACCCCAGGTCATCTTAGGTTTCATTACATACAGTTGAGAAGAACTACTGAATATAAGATCAGCGTCAACTCACCATCAGTACGACCAAGAATATGTTTTTCGCGACGCGGATCATGTGTTCTGCCTTTCAACCGGGACAACGGAATGGATCCTATGCGGCGACCCAAAAAACGACTCCGAAAAAGAGGGAAACGAGGCGGTCTTCTGGTCAGACTCCGGAGACGGGCACATCGTGCACCACTCCCTAGCATTCTTCTCGCCAATGTCCAGTCTCTTGACAACAAGGTTGATGAAATCCGAGCAAGGGTAGCATTCCAGAGGGACATCAGAGACTGTAACGTTCTTTGCTTCACGGAAACATGGCTCACTGGAGAGACGCTATCCGAGGCGGTGCAGCCAGCGGGTTTCTCCACGCATCGTGCCGACAGAAACAAACATCTTTCTGGTAAGAAGAGGGGCGGGGGCGTATGCCTTATGGCTAACGAGACATGGTGTGATGAAAGAAACATACAGGAACTCAAATCCTTCTGTTCACCTGATTTAGAATTCCTCACAATCAAATGTAGACCGCATTATCTACCAAGAGAATTCTCTTCGATTATAATCACAGCCGTATATATCCCCCCCAAGCAGACACATCGATGGCTCTGAACGAACTTTATTTGACTCTTTGCAAACTGGAATCCATTTATCCGGAGGCTGCATTCAAACTTTTAACCGGTTTTCCCCATTAAGCAGCGAGTCGGAGTCAGAGGCCGAGTCTTCTCTGGTCTCTACTCCTCCCGTTACGGGGTCTGAGACGCCGAAGCTTCCCACCATTAGCTCTGACAAATTGAAAACTCTAGTCATTGGCGACTCCATTACCCGCAGTATTAGACTTAAAGCGAATCATCCAGCGATCATACACTGTTTACCCGGGGCAGGGCTACCGACGTTAAGGCTAATCTGAAGATGGTGCTGGCTAAAGCTAAAACTGGCGAGTGTAGAGAGTATAG
Organism: Oncorhynchus tshawytscha; assembly: GCF_018296145.1. NCBI lineage: Eukaryota > Metazoa > Chordata > Actinopteri > Salmoniformes > Salmonidae > Oncorhynchus > Oncorhynchus tshawytscha. The sequence goes on along the minus strand of NC_056447.1, from coordinate 8,596,726 downwards.
AGATATTGTTATCCACGTCGGCACCAACGATGTTAGGATGAAACAGTCAGAGATCACCAAGCGCAACATAGCTTCTGCGTGCATATCAGCTAGAAAGATGTGTCGGCATCGAGTAATTGTCTCTGGCCCCCTCCCAGTTAGGGGGAGTGATGAGCTCTACAGCAGAGTCTCACAACTCAATCGCTGGTTGAAAACTGTTTTCTGCCCCTCCCAAAAGATAGAATTTGTAGATAATTGGCCCTCTTTCTGGGACTCACCCACAAACAGGACCAAGCCTGACCTGCTGAGGAGTGACGGACTCCATCCTAGCTGGAGGGGTGCTCTCATCTTATCTACCAACATAGACAGGGCTCTAACTCCTCTAGCTCCACAATTAAATAGGGTGCAGGCCAGGCAGCAGGCTGTTAGCCAGCCTGCCAGCATAGTGGAGTCTGCCACTAGCACAGTCAGTGTAGTCAGCTCAGCTATCACCATTGAGACCGTGTCTGTGCCTCGACCTAGGTTGGGCAAAACTAAACATGGCGGTGTTCGCCTTAGCAATCTCACTAGGATAAAGACCACCTCCATTCCTGTCATTATTGAAAGAGATCATGATACCTCACATCTCAAAATAGGGCTACTTAATGTTAGATCCCTTACTTGAAAGGCAATTATAGTCAATGAACTAATCACTGATCATAATCTTGATGTGATTGGCCTGACTGAAACATGGCTTAAGCCTGATGAATTTACTGTTTTAAATGAGGCCTCACCTCCTGGCTACACTAGTGACCATATCCCCGTGCATCCCGCAAAGGCGGAGGGGTTGCTAACATTTACGATAGCAAATTTCAATTTACAAAAAAAAAAAAAAAAAAAGCGTTTTCGTCTTTTGAGCTTCTAGTCATGAAATCTATGCAGCCTACTCAATCACTTTTTATAGCTACTGTTTACAGGCCTCCTGGGCCATATACAGCGTTTCTCACTGAGTTCCCTGAATTCCTATCGGACCTTGTAGTCATAGCAGATAATATTCTAATCTTTGGTGACTTTAATATTCACATGGAAAACTCCACAGACCCACTCCAAAAGGCTTTCGGAGCCATCATCGACTCAGTGGGTTTTGTCCAACATGTCTCTGGACCCACTCACTGTCACAGTCATACGCTGGACCTAGTTTTGTCCCATGGAATAAATGTGGTGGATCTTAATGTTTTTCCTCATAATCCTGGACTATCGGACCACCATTTTATTACGTTTGCAATTGCAACAAATAATCTGCTCAGACCCCAAACAAGGAACATCAAAAGTCGTGCTATAAATTCACAGACAACACAAAGATTCCTTGATGCCCTTCCAGACTCCCTCTGCCTACCCAAGGACGCCAGAGGACAAAAATCAGTTAACCACCTAACGGAGGATCTCAATTTAACCTTGCGCAATACCCTAGATGCAGTTGCACCCCTAAAAACTAAAAAAATTCTCATAAGAAACTAGCTCCCTGGTACACAGAAAATACCCGAGCTCTGAAGCAAGATTCCAGAAAATTGGAACGGAAATGGCGCCACACCAAACTGGAAGTCTTCCGACTAGCTTGGAAGGACGGTACCGTGCAGTACCGAAGAGCCCTTACTGCTGCTCGATCATCCTATTTTTCTAACTTAATTGAGGAAAATAAGAACAATCCGAAATTCCTTTTTGATACTGTCGCAAAGCTAACTAAAAAGCAGCATTCCCCAAGAGAGGATGACTTTCACTTTAGCAGTGATAAATTCATGAACTTCTTTGAGGAAAAGATTATGATTATTAGAAAGCAAATTACGGACTCCTCTTTAAACCTGCGTATTCCTCCAAACCTCAGTTGTCCTGAGTCTGCACAACTCTGCCAGGACCTAGGATCAAGAGAGACGCTCAAGTGTTTTAGTACTATATCTCTTGACACAATGATGAAAATAATCATGGCCTCTAAACCTTCAAGCTGCATACTGGACCCTATTCCAACTAAACTACTGAAAGAGCTGCTTCCTGTGCTTGGCCCTCCTATGTTGAACATAATAAACGGCTCTCTATCCACTGGATGTGTACCAAACTCACTAAAAGTGGCAGTAATAAAGCCTCTCTTGAAAAAGCCAAACCTTGACCCAGAAAATATAAAAACTATCGGCCTATATCGAATCTTCCATTCCTCTCAAAAAGTTTAGAGAAGGCTGTTGCTCAGCAACTCACTGCCTTCCTGAAGACAAACAATGTATACGAAATGCTTCAGTCTGGTTTTAGACCCCATCATAGCACTGAGACGGCACTTGTGAAGGTGGTAAATGACATTTTAATGGCATCGGACCGAGGCTCTGCATCTGTCCTCGTGCTCCTAGACCTTAGTGCTGCTTTTGATACCATCGATCACCACATTCTTTTGGAGAGATTGGAAACCCAAATTGGTCTACACGGACATGTTCTGGCCTGGTTTAGATCTTATCTGTCGGAAAGATATCAGTTTGTCTCTGTGAATGGTTTGTCCTCTGACAAATCAACTGTAAATTTCGGTGTTCCTCAAGGTTCCGTTTTAGGACCACTATTGTTTTCACTATATATTTTACCTCTTGGGGATGTTATTCGAAAACATAATGTAAACTTTCACTGCTATGCGGATGACACACAGCTGTACATTTCAATGAAACATGGTGAAGCCCCAAAATTGACCTCGCTAGAAGCATGTGTTTCAGACATAAGGAAGTGGATGGCTGCAAACTTTCTACTATTAAACTCGGACAAAACAGAGAGGCTTGTTCTAGGTCCCAAGAAACAAAGAGATCTTCTGTTGAATCTGACAATTGATCTTGATGGTTGTACAGTCGTCTCAAATAAAACTGTGAAGGCCCTCGGCATTACTCTGGACCCTGATCTCTCTTTTGAAGAACATATCAAGACCATTTCGAGGACAGCTTTTTTCCATCTACGTAACATTGCAAAAAATCAGAAATCAGAAACTTTCTGTCCAAAAATGATGCAGAAAAATTAATCCATGCTTTTGTCACTTCTAGGTTAGACTACTGCAATGCTCTATTTTCCGGCTACCCGGATAAAGCACTAAATAAACTTCAGTTAGTGCTAAATACGGCTGCTAGAATCCTGACTAGAACCAAAAAATTTGATCATATTACTCCAGTGCTAGCCTCTCTACACTGGCTTCCTGTCAAAGCAAGGGCTGATTTCAAGGTTTTACTGCTAACCTACAAAGCATTACATGGGCTTGCTAATACCTATCTCTCTGATTTGGTCCTGCCGTACATACCTACACGTACGCTACGGTCACAAGACGCAGGCCTCCTAATTGTCCCTAGAATTTCTAAGCAAACAGCTGGAGGCAGGGCTTTCTCCTATAGAGCTCCATTTTTATGGAACGGTCTGCCTACCCATGTCAGAGACGCAAACTCGGTCTCAACCTTTAAGTCTTTACTGAAGACTCATCTCTTCAGTGGGTCATATGATTGAGTGTAGTCTGGCCCAGGAGTGGGAAGGTGAACGGAAAGGCTCTGGAGCAACGAACCGCCCTCGCTGTCTCTGCCTGGCCGGTTCCCCTCTTTCCACTGGGATTCTCTGCCTCTAACCCTATTACAGGGGCTGAGTCACTGGCTTACTGGGGCTCTCTCATGCCGTCCCTGGAGGGGGTGCGTCACCTGAGTGGGTTGATTCACTGTTGTGGTCATCCTGTCTGGGTTGGCGCCCCCCTTGGGTTGTGCCGTGGCGGAGATCTTTGTGGGCTATACTCAGCCTTGTCTCAGGATGGTAAGTTGGTGGTTGAAGATATCCCTCTAGTGGTGTGGGGGCTGTGCTTTGGCAAAGTGGGTGGGGTTATATCCTTCCTGTTTGGCCCTGTCCGGGGTGTCCTCGGATGGGGCCACAGTGTCTCCTGACCCCTCCTGTCTCAGCCGCCTCCAGTATATATGCTGCAGTAGTTTATGTGTCGGGGGCTGGGGTCAGTTTGTTATATCTGGAATACCTCTCCTGTCCTATTCGGTGTCCTGTGTGAATCTAAGTGTGCGTTCTCTAATTCTCTCCTTCTCTCTTTCTTTCTCTCTCTCGGAGGACCTGAGCCCTAGGACCATGCCCCAGGACTACCTGACATGATGACTCCTTGCTGTCCCCAGTCCACCTGGCCATGCTGCTGCTCCAGTTTCAACTTCCACCTGACTGTGCTGCTGCTCCAGTTTCAACTGTTCTGCCTTATTATTATTCGACCATGCTGGTCATTTATGAACATTTGAACATCTTGGCCATGTTCTGTTATAATCTCCACCCGGCACAGCCAGAAGAGGACTGGCCACCCCACATAGCCTGGTTCCTCTCTAGGTTTCTTCCTAGGTTTTGGCCTTTCTAGGGAGTTTTTCCTAGCCACCGTGCTTCTACACCTGCATTGCTTGCTGTTTGGGGTTTTAGGCTGGGTTTCTGTACAGCACTTTGAGATATCAGCTGATGTACGAAGGGCTATATAAATAAATTTGATTTGATTTGATTTGATAGTAGCTGGGGATTTTAACAAGGCTAATCTGAAAACAAGACTCCCTAAATTTTATCAGCATATCGATTGCGCAACCAGGGGTGGAAAAACCTTGGATCATTGTTACTCTAACTTCCGCGACGCATATAAGGCCCTGCCCCGCCCTCCTTTCGGAAAAGCTGACCACGACTCCATTTTGTTGATCCCTGCCTACAGACAGAAACTAAAACAAGAGGCTCCCACGCTGAGGTCTGTCCAACGCTGGTCCGACCAAGCTGACTCCACACTCCAAGACTGCTTCCATCACGTGGACTGGGAGATGTTTCGTATTGCGTCAGATAACAATATTGACGAATACGCTGATTCGGTGTGCGAGTTCATTAGAACGTGTGTTGAAGATGTCGTTCCCATAGCAACGATTAAAACATTCCCTAACCAGAAACCGTGGATTGATGGCAGCATTCGCGTGAAACTGAGAGCGCGAACCACTGCTTTTAATCAGGGCAAGGTGACTGGTAACATGACCGAATACAAACAGTGCAGCTATTCCCTCCGCAAGGCTATCAAACAAGCTAAGCGTCAGTACAGAGACAAAGTAGAATCTCAATTCAACGGCTTAGACACAAGAGGCATGTGGCAGGGTCTACAGTCAATCACGGACTACAAGAAGAAATCCAGCCCAGTCACGGACCAGGATGTCTTGCTCCCAGGCAGACTAAATAACTTTTTGCCCGCTTTGAGGACAATACAGTGCCACTAACATGGCCTGCAACGAAAACATGCGGACTCTCCTTCACTGCAGCCGAGGTGAGTAAGACATTTAAACGTGTTAACCCTCGCAAGGCTGTAGGCCCAGACGGCATCCCCAGCCGCGCCCTCAGAGCATGCGCAGACCAGCTGGCCGGTGTGTTTACGGACATATTCAATCAATCCCTATACCAGTCTGCTGTTCCCACTTGCTTCAAGAGGGCCACCATTGTTCCTGTCCCCAAGAAAGCTAAGGTAACTGAGCTAAACGACACTTCCGTAGCACTCACTTCCGTCATCATGAAGTGCTTTGAGAGACTAGTCAAGGACCATATCACCTCCACCCTACCTGACACCCTAGACCCACTCCAATTTGCTTACCGCCCAAATAGGTCCACAGACGATGCAATCTCAACCACACTGCACACTGCCCTAACCCATCTGGACAAGAGGAATACCTATGTGAGAATGCTGTTCATTGACTACAGCTCGGCATTCAACACCATAGTACCCTCCAAGCTCGTCATCAAGCTCGAGACCCTGGGTCTCGACCCCGCCCTGTGCAACTGGGTACTGGACTTCCTGACGGGCCTCCCCAGGTGGTGAGGGTAGGCAACAACATCTCCACCCCGCTGATCCTCAACACTGGGGCCCCACAAGGGTGCGTTCTGAGCCCTCTCCTGTACTCCCTGTTCACCCACGACTGCGTGGCCACGCACGCCTCCAACTCAATCATCAAGTTTGCGGACGACACAACAGGGAGGAGGTGAAGGCCCTCGGAGTGTGGTGTCAGGAAAATAACCTCACACTCAACGTCAACAAAACTAAGGAGATGATTGTGGACTTCAGGAAACAGCAGAGGGAACACCCCCCGATCCACATCGATGGAACAGTAGTGGAGAGGGTAGCAAGTTTTAAGTTCCTCGGCATACACATCACAGACAAACTGAATTGGTCCACTCACACAGACAGCATCGTGAAGAAGGCGCAGCAGCGCCTCTTCAACCTCAGGAGGCTGAAGAAATTCGGCTTGTCACCAAAAGCACTCACAAACTTCTACAGATGCACAATCGAGAGCATCCTGGCGGGCTGTATCACCGCCTGGTACGGCAACTGCTCCGCCCACAACCGTAAGGCTCTCCAGAGGGTAGTGAGGTCTGCACAACGCATCACCGGGGGCAAACTACCTGCCCTCCAGGACACCTACACCACCCGATGTTACAGGAAGGCCATAAAAATCATCAAGGACATCAACCACCCGAGCCACTGCCTGTTCACCCCGCTATCATCCAGAAGGCGAGGTCAGTACAGGTGCATCAAAGCTGGGACCGAGAGACTGAAAAACAGCTTCTATCTCAAGGCCATCAGACTGTTAAACAGCCACCACTAACATTGAGTGGCTGCTGCCAACACACTGACACTGACACTGACACTGACTCAACTCCAGCCACTTTAATAATGGGAATTGATGGGAAATAATGTAAATATATCACTAGCCACTTTAAACAATGCTACCTTATATAATGTTACTTACCCTACATTATTCATCTCATATGCATACGTATATACTGTACTCTATATCATCGACTGCATCCTTATGTAATACATGTATCACTAGCCACTTTAACTATGCCACTTTGTTTACATACTCATCTCATATGTATATACTGTACTCGATACCATCTACTGTATCTTGCCTATGCTGCTCTGTACCATCACTCATTCATATATCCTTATGTACATATTCTTTATCCCCTTACACTGTGTATAAGACAGTAGTTTTGGAATTGTTAGTTAGATTACTTGTTGGTTATTACTGCATTGTCGGAACTAGAAGCACAAGCATTTCACTACACTCGCATTAACATCTGCTAACCATGTGTATGTGACAAATAAAATTTGATTTGATTTGATTTGAATTATATCGGCTGTGTTTTTGAAAAAGTTGAACAGTCAATTCTTACACAATGTTTTATTTTTTAACAGTTCTTCTAAATTCTGCATTTCTGACTGTATTTATAAATCTGGACGAAATAAAGACAACCTCTCTTTTAGTAGAGTTTCTTTGAGCCTTAATTCCACTTATTTTTTTCTAAAGAATCATGCTTACAGAATATGTGTGATCAAACCCATAACCTTCAGAACTTCAGCCCGATAATGAACTCTCGCCACTAAGGGAAATCTTTGCCCTGTTTGTTTTTTCTTCTTCTGTAGAATATGGTCAATCAGAACACAGAACACAATTTCTGAGTTATTAAAATATTCCAATCCTCTTCACATGCTGTGTACTTGTAACATTGTATTTTATGTTTTTCTTTCTTCAACGCGTGTTGAAAGTCTTATTAAATGTGATTTTTGTTGGATAGAGCTTCCTTTAACTTCTTATGGCTGAAGGGGCAGTATTGAGTAGCTTGGATGAAAGGTGCCCAGAGGTGCCCAGAGTAAACGGCCTGCTACTCAGCCATAAAAGCTAGAATATGCATATTATTATTAGCAGTGGGTAGAAAACACTCTGAAGTTTCTAAAACTGTTTGAATAATGTCTGTGAGTATAACAGAACTCATATGGCAGGCAAAACCTGAGAAGAAATCCAAACCGGACGTGTGAAATCTGAGATTGGTCCATTTTCAACCCAGGCCCTATTGAATTCACAGTGGGATATGGATGTAGTTGTACTTCCCAGGGCTTCCACTAGATGTCAACAGTCTTTAGAAACTTGAATGAGGCTTCTACTGTGTTGTGGGGCTGAATGAGATGGGAATGAGTCAGGGTACAGGCAGAGAGCCATTCCTGGTCAAGCGCATTTCACATGATATCGACCTGCGTTCCATGGCTCCTCTACACACAAAGGAATTCTCCAGTTGGAACTTTATTGAAGATTTATGAAGAAAACATCCTAAAGATTGATTATATACTTAGTTTGAATTGTTTCTAAGACCTGCAATATAACTTTTTGAAGTTTTTGTCAGAAGTTATGCCTGACCTGCACGAGCGTTTGGATATGTGTACCTAACGCCCTTACAAAAGTAGCAACTTGGACATAAATAATGGACATTATCGAACAAATCAAGCATTTATTGTGGAACTGCGATTCCTGGGAGTGCATTCTGATGAAGATCATCAAAGGTAAGGGAATATTTATAATGTAATTTCTGATTTCTGTTAACTCCAACATGGAGGAATTTTTTGGTTTTGTTTTCTGAGCGCCGTCTCAGATTATTGCATGGTGTGCTTTTTCCGTAATGTTTTTTTGAAATCTGACACAGGGGTTGCATTAAGGAGAGGTATATCTATATTTCCATGTCTAACACTTGAATTTTCATCGACATTTATAATGAGTATTTCTGTCAAATATGTGGCTCTCTGCAATATCACCGGATGTTTTTGGAACTAGTGAACGTAACGCGCCAATGTAAACTCAGTTTTTTTAATATAAATATGAACTTTTTCAAACAAAACATACATGTATTGTGTGACATGAAGTCCTATGAGTGTCATCTGATGAAGATAATCAAAGGTTAGTGATTAATCTTATCTCTGTTTGTGCTTTTTGTGACTCCTCTCTTTGGCTGGAAAAATGGCCGAGTTTTTCTTTGGCTTTGTGGTGACCTAACATAATCGTTTGTGGTGCTTTCGCTATAAAGCATTTTTGAAATCAGACACTGTGGTGGGATTAACAACAACATTACCTTTAAAACAGTATAAGATACATGTATGTTTGAGGAATTTTAATTATGAGATTTCTGTTGTTTTGAATTTGGCGCCCTGCACTTTCACTGGCTGTTGTCATATCGATCCCCACGGGATTGCAGCCCTAAGAATAACTTGTATTTGTGTGTTTTCATATGCTTCTTAAATACAGACTCAGAACCTTTTCAATTTCAAAATCACTTCAACACTTGATGAAGAAAAAATATAATAAAATACAGTGTTACAAGTACACGGCATATGAAGAGAATGGAAACATTTTAATAACGGTCCTGTTTTGTGTCATGATTGACCGAACAACAAAAAGCAAAAATATCACAGGTGTGCAGCTATCACCTGGTGGAGCAGTGGGATAATGATCTACCTCTGGAGCTAAACAACACAGGTTCAAACCCCCACATGTCCCGGTTGTGAACATATGTAAAATAATAAAATATATGTAAAAGAATAAGATGCTATTCAAAGGTTCTGTGAATTTATTGATGTGCAGATGATGTTAAAATGGCTTCTATCTCAATATCATCTGTAATAGAGCCCTCAAATGCGATCTCTTCCAAATTGCGTGCTGAAAATGTTGTGGTAATATTAGGTAAAAGATATCCTAAACATTCTTGAAATGTTCTGAGAGCCTCAAAGACAAGGCCAAATGTATATTATGCGTCATATAAACTGACTTATTTTATTCTTACAACATTAAGGGAAAGTCCTGTGCATCCTGACATAAACATTGTATGAATTTCATCACAACTGAGCATATTTTGTGTTTTGGGAACCTATCTCTTGAAATTAACCCATACTGTTCCCACAACCTAATTAAATGTTCTGGGAATATTTCAAGAATTTAGAAAGACTGTTCTGTCACCATTCTTGCAACATCAAAGGAATGCTTTATGCATCCTGATGCAAACATTATCTGAATGTCAGCACAACTGGACAGTTTTAGCGTTTTAGAAACACAAAACGCGTCATGTCGACACAATGTTCCCACAACCTAATTAAAGATTGTGAGAACCTTTAAAGAACTGAGAAAAAGGCCCAATTTTCAGACTCCATCACTCTTGTGTTCCAATGGCACGTTGTATTAGCTAATCCAAGTGTATCATTTTAAAAGGCTAATTGATCATTAGAAAACCCTTTTGCTATTATGTTAGCACAGCTGAAAACTGTTGTCCTGATTAAAGAAGCAATATAAATGGCCTTCTGTAGACTAGTTGAGTATCTGGAGCATCAGCATTTGTGGGTTCGATTACAGACTCAAAATTGCCAGAAACAAAGAACTTTCTTTTGAAACTCGTCAGTCTATTTTTGTTCTGAGAAATGAAGGCTATTCCATGTGAGAAATTGACAAGAAACTGAAGGTCTCATCCAACGCTGTGTACCACTAACCAGAATAGAAGGAGGAGTGGAAGGCCCCGGTGCACAACTGAGCAGGAGGACAAGTACATTAGAGTGTCTAGTTTAAGAAACAGATGCCTCACAAGTCCTGAACTGGCAGCTTCATTAAATAGTACCCGCAAAACACCAGTCTCAACGTCAACCGTGAAGAGGCGACTCCGGGATGCTGGCCTTCTAGGCAGCCTTTCTATAATTCACATGGCTAATATTGTCACCCATCAGACTTTTCTTGATTTATTTTCTTTACATATACAGTGGGGCAAAAAAGTATTTAGTCAGCCACCAATTGTGCAAGTTCTCCCACTTAAAAAGATGAGAGAGGCCTGTAATTTTCATCATAGGTACACTTCGACTATGACAGACAAAATGAGAAAAAAAATCCAGAAAATCACATTGTAGGATGTTTAATGAATTTATTTGCAAATTATGGTGGAAAATAAGTATTTGGTCAATAACAGAAGTTTATCTCAATACTTTGTTATATACCTTTTGTTGGCAATGACAGAGGTCAAATGTTTTCTATAAGTCTTCACAAGGTTTTCACACACTGTTGCTGGTATTTTGGCCCATTCCTCCATGCAGATCTCCTCTAGAGCAGTGATGTTTTGGGGCTGTTGCTGGGCAACACAGACTTTCAACTCCCTCCAAAGAACTTGCACAATTGGTGGCTGACTAAATACTTTTTTGCCCCACTGTACTAAATAATATGTGTAAAATTTGTTTTGATTTAGACTGGTCCATTATCATGCACCTGTCTCAAAACAGGGGCAGGGGAAAAAAATACATGACATCTATGCAAATGGAGGACGCTTTTCCCGTGGTTCAGTTTCATGCCAACCAGGTAGGCTATACTCCTGTTGTAAAGATAAGCAATGTGCTTAATATTAGGAGAGCTTAGAAATAAATATAGTAGGCCTAGCCTGTAGAAAGCTGATGGGAGTGCTGAGTACCAGGCAGTTAGCAAGTTCGGTTCACAGATGGATGTTCTTCTCCAGTATGTATGATGTAAAAATGATGGCAGCCCTTACCATGTTAGTTTATGGAGAACTTACAGTACATTGACTCTGAGAGACTGAGGATGTGATGACAAAGAGGGAGGGAGACTTGAGTAATGACAGTGAGATAATGGTTTTCTGTGGCCATTGCTGCACTGTGGCTTTTCCCAATGCTGGAATGTTGTTTACAGGGGTCAGGCAGCATCCCAGGAATGCGGACTCAGTGTTCTGAGGAAATGGCTGTTGTCTCAAGAAGGAACTCTTGCCTGGCTCCTGACCCACGGGTAAGTGTGAGTGGGACGGACTTGAATCCCGTGGCGAAGAGTCGTGAATGATGACCCATGTCTTGCGTGGTTATTAACAAGAGGTGTGCTATTGAAAGGAGGGGCCATTGTAAGGTAACAAATCTCCTCCCTCAGTGATTGATTGGTATAAGGTTTTGGTAACGCCTTATAGCTTCAATTGCCAGGCTTAGTGGTCCATAGTGGAGCCGTTTGCCCACCCATTTTACATATTATTAAACCGTAATGTTATATCCAGTAGTGCTTTTGTAAACACTCCACTTGTAGGATTTTAAGTGGAAGCAGAGATGTTTTCACTTAACCAAACTTTATACTACCTACCAGACATTGTGACAAAGACACAGCATCCACAACAGCTCAGGCACACTAAAACAATATGGTTTAAAAACAACCCAATTCGGATAATTTGGTAACCCAGCGCTGGGAAGATATTGGAGAGAACACATGCTGGGTTATTTTGACCAAGACAGTTGGGTTGTGTGAGTAACCCAACATGTTGAGTTGTTGGGATTACCCAAACATGGGTTAATTTAACCATCAGTTGGGTTCTTATTAGGGCTGTTCCCGACTAAAAAACATATTGGTCGACCGAGAGTCATCTTCTCTTTCTTTGAAAATGTGTATTTTTCCATATATAGAGACATCCTATGTTTTAATCGAATCAACTGTACCCACTGAGCTTGTCTGATGCTTTAAGCTTACTGATTGATGAAATAATTAAGGCACACAAATGATTAGAAGGAGTACGACCGCAGTTGATTTGATTGTGCGATGTGCCATCCCCACGGCATCCACAATGGATTAGTCCACACAGACAGACGTAAATCAGGTGCACCATTTGCTACTGCTCGACTAAAGAAATCTTGGTCGACCAACAGCGTATCGACCAAACAAACGACCAGTCGACGAAATGGGGTCAGCCCTAGTTTTTATTCACCTTCATGCTGGGTTGATATGTATACTTTCTTTTCATGAATATTACCAACAACAACAGATTAAATACATTTTGTCCAAGGTATCCATGGAATAAGTTTAGAGGGTGTAACACAATACAATGTAATATTATTAATCTACAACTTATGTTCTTAGTCATGGGCAACATGGGCCTGAGAGGCTCACAGTGATATTGGTATCCACAGTTCTCCACCAGTTATGCATTTTTTAACTCAATAATTCTTGTGCTATCCCATTTAATTGTATAATTTGTTTACATAAATGCACTGTAATTCAAGTTTTAAATATGCAACGTTTTCTTTCTGCTTCACATATATTTTTTTTTTATATAATTGCAGGATACTAGGTTTAAAGCTGCAACAACAAAAAATCTCTCTGCCACATAACAAAATCTGTAGAATTGCAGGAAATTTGTTTGCCAAAAGGCAGGCCTTTCAGATGTTCCTTCCTAGGGCCTGAAACTTGGTTCAACTGGCCATGCACTGCCAAAGTCATAGTATCACTCTTTGTATGCTATGTTGAGCTTACTCGATTTGTGACCTGATTATGATGGTGTCCATGATGAATTTGTCACAAAAGGATACTCCGGCCCAAAAAAGTTTGAGAACACCTGTCTTAAGGGACTCATACACGTGTGCAAGCCTCATTAAAGCTACAAAGCTGTCTGTGTCCAACCTTGACATGTGATAACAATACAACAGAACAGAACAACCAGATTGACATTTGCTCTCACAGGTGGATAAAAATAACTATATGAAAGCCATGCCCTTCCTAAGCCACACCTCTAGACTTCAGATCTGACCTACTGGGTCATATCCCAATAACCCGGCATCAATAACTCAGCATCAACAACCCAACCTTGCTTTTTTTTAAACAACCCAACTAAGTGACCCAAATAGGTAGCCCAATGGCTAAGGAGTTGGAGCTGTGGCCGAATGGTGGCTGGTTGGAATCCTGAGCCGAGTGCGGGAAAAACGGGAGGAATTGTCCTGGCAACTGGAGGGCTGCTGGGTTCACATCCTCAAGACATTCCCATTGGGCCCTTGAGCATGGTCCTTAACCCCACAACATGCTCTCCATCCATGGGTGCTGCACTGCAGCTTAACCATGTGCTTGTTTCAATTGTATATGTGGTGGAGTTGAGAATGGAGCAGATGTCACGCCCTGGTCTTAGTATTTTGTGTTTTCTTTATTTATTTGGTCAGGCCAGGGTGTGATATGGGTTTATTTTGTGGTGTGTATTTGTATTGGGGTTTTAGTGGGTATTGAGATTGTGGCTTAGTAGGGTTGTCTAGAAAAGTCTATGGTTGCCTGAGGCGGTTCTCAATCAGAGGCAGGTGATTATCGTTGTCTCTGATTGGGAACCATATTTAGGCAGCCATATTCTTTGAGTGTTTCGTGGGTGATTGTTCCTGTCTCTGTGTTTGTTGTCACCAGTTTAGGCTGTTTCGGTTTTCACGTTACGTTTATTGTTTTTGTATTGTTCGTGTTTCATCTTCATTAAAGATGTATCGAATTAACCACGCTGCATTTTGGTCCGACTCTCTTTCGACGGAAGAAAACCGTAACAGCAGAAGACACATTTCTGTTGTTCTATGTAACTAATGGGCAATAAAGTTGTATTGCATACTGTAAGACATTATTAACGCTAATACATGCTTATAACAAGCTAAATAGCGTTATAATGGAAGGCTTTACATAAAGTGTCACTAAGGAATCTTGTGAGGAGCATTTTCATTGTCAGAAATCTCATAGAAATAAGCCTCCAACATTCTTCTCTTCCTCACATCGAGGAGGACTGTGGCCTTATATCACATTCGGTATGACTATATTTGTGAATCAGGAACATTGAAAGAAACGCACCACTTCATCCAAATGAGGCTGTTGCACAAGATTAAAGGGCATGCTCGAGATGTGAACAACACATTTCATGCTTCGGCAGAAGTATTTGGCCCTCCTTGTAGTTTATAGGCCTTTTGATATGCTATGTCCCCCAGCTGGGCTGTTTTTTATCAGGCAAGCCTACATTTCCCAGAATGTTAGCTACAGTATCGGGCTACCCTCCAACAGCAATATCTTCTCAATCTCAGTTGTGCAGTTGTAAGAGCTACATATCAGAGTCACAGAGTAGACAAGGCATTCAGATTTACATGCCCGAAAACAGAGTTGCTCAATCCATTCCTGGGGGACTCCAAGTGTCAACATTGTGTCAGTACCTCCAAGTGTCAGCATTGTGTCAGTACCTCCAAGTGTCAACATTGTGTCAGTACCTAGTGAGTATCTCTAAACAACTTATGTAGTAGACATCGGCTTGTTGCAGCTAACATTGAATCACTGTAGGATTTGTACTGCACATGCTACAGTAGTGCCATATAGTTCAAATCCCACATCTGATGCCTGTCTGTGACTAAAGTCGCTGCAGAGAGGGAGGAGGTCAAAATAGAGGTAGTTGTAATGGAGGTCAGGTCAGGTCAGCTAGACCTAGCTAGCTTGGTGACACAAGAACAGTAATATACAAACACACAAGGAAATGTGAATCAAATTTATTACAGCCCAAAATAGTGATTGTTTCAGCTAATATTTTTTTTAAAGAATCCCCAAGCTTGTCTCGACAAAATACTGCACTATTACACTTTTTCCTTGTGATATGAATCACTCCAAGTCTGCAATGGCAAGATACCATTGAAATGTACAGTTGAGGATATTATTGTAAAAGCAGAGAAAAGTTGGCTGCCTACAGTTTTCTAATGGAAAGGAAGGTGCTAACTTTCCTATTCCATCTTTGGTTCTTTCTTGGCTTTCCTTGATTCCCCACATCATCTCTCCTTTCCTGCTTACCTGCTTCTCAAAATGCACTGGAGAAGATACAAGGTCCCTCCCCTTTGACCTTCAAGGAAAGAGGATGGACAGAAAGACACATTGGGAAACAGCTTTTCTCTTGAAACAACCAAGAACAACAACTGTGTCAGTACGGATCTGTGTGTGAGCATGTGTGTTTATTTGCAACAGGACAGCAGAGGGTCTCTGCATTTTCTTTAAACAACATCCTTTTATTAATGTATTGTCCTGTCCTTACCGGACACCAGTGATGTCATCAGCGAGGGATGAGGACGAGGCCCTCAGGAGACGATTAACTTGTCAGGATTTTGTCTTGAGAAACACCATACGAAGCAGACGTAGCCTATAACTGGGACTTTCCATAAGAATGTTGAAGCTCCAAGAGTCAAACCCACTGGAATTTCACTCTGTTGTATCCAGGCAGAGGAAAGCAGCTTGGCGTTGGGCTGGGATTGAGCGATTGGCCTTGATGCCTGGTTATGATGGGTGGAGAAGTGCCACACCTAACTGGGCAAAAGCCCCTCACAACCACCCCCAGAACGTCAATGTGTTCCCCTGGAAGGCCTGGATGCATCTGGAGTAGCAGCCGCCCCTCCCCCCCAAAATGCAAGACATGGGTCAGTTATAGCCTTTCTGTACTATAGAGAGGGACTGAGTGGCTGCTGGGGGACTGGAGCTATTTCCACAGCTCTAAAAAGCTGCTAACCACAGCAATGCTGAGGAGGCATGCATCACTTTAACACATTGCTGTCCCCATGCAGAGAAAATGATACAGCAGAGCATCACAGTAGAAGTAGAAGCCTTGGGCAATGATTACTATAGAAATACAAAGACATCATGGAGTTTAAAGGACAAGGACAAGTAAAAAAAAATGTTGGTTAACATTTGTGTTTTATCTGTTATGAAAACATTGAGAGTAAAAAGTGTACTTGATACGCCCTGTGTGCTTTTTCCAATGTCCAGTTTGAGATCCAAAATAATTGGTAACATTCCGTGAACCACCTGTGTGTAATGTGTTGCAAATGGTTGCTATAAAAATGTTTGCTATAAAGAGCCAAGATTAGATATTTACCCAATCCTAAACCAACCCCTACTCCCTACCCCCTATGTACAGTGAGGGAAAAAAGTATTTAATCCCCTGCTGATTTTGTATGTTTGCCCACTGACAAAGAAATGATCAGTCTATAATTTTAATGATACATTTATTTGAACAGTGAGAGACAGAATAACAACAAAAAAATCCAGAAAAATGCATGTCAAAAATGTTATAAATTGATTAGCATTTTAATGAGGGAAATAAGTATTTGACCCCTCTGCAAAACATGACTTAGTACTTGGTGGGAAAACCCTTGTTGGCAATCACAGAGGTCAGACGTTTCTTGTAGTTGGCCACCAGGTTTGCAATCTCAGGAGGGATTTTGTCCCACTCCTCTTTGCAGATCTTCTCCAAGTCATTAAGGTTTCAAGGCTGACGTTTGGCGACTCGAACCTTCAGCTCCCTCCACAGATTTTCTATGAGATTAAGGTCTGGAGACTGGCTAGGCCACTCCAGGACCTTAATGTGCTTCTTCTTGAGCCACTCCTTTGTTGCCTTGGCCGTGTGTTTTGGGTCATTGTCATGCTGGAATACCCATCCACGACCCATTTTCAATGCCCTGGCTGAGGGAAGGAGATTCTCACCCAAGATTTGACGGTACATGGCCCGTCCATCGTACCTTTGATGCGGTAAAGTTATCCTGTCCCCTTAGCAGAAAAACACCTCCAAAGCATAATGTTTCCACCTCCATGTTTGACGGTGGGGATGGTGTTATTGGGGTCATAGGCAGCATTCCTCCTCCTCCAAACACGCCGAGTTGAGTTGATGCCAAAGAGCTCCATTTTGGTCTCATCTGACCACAACACTTTAACTTCTTACGTCGAGCAATCCCGTATCCGGGAGCGTAATCATAGCCTCAAGCTCATTACCATAACGCAACGTTAACTATTCATGAAAATCTCAAATGAAATGAAAGAAATATATTCACTCACAAGCTTAGCCTTTTGTTAACAACACTGTCATCTCAGATTTTCAAAATATGCTTTTCAACCATAGCTACACAAGCATTTGTGTAAGAGTATTGATAGCTAGCATAGCATTAAGCCTAGCATTCAGCAGGCAACATTTTCACAAAAACAAGAAAAGCATTCAAATAAAATAATTTACCTTTGAAGAACTTCGGATGTTTTCAATGAGGAGACTCTCAGTTAGATAAAAGATTATTTGTGTAGGAGAAATCGCTCCGTTTTGTTCATCACATTTGGCTAAGAAAAAAAAACGAAAATTCAGTCATTACAACGCCAAACTTTTTTCCAAATTAACTCCATAATATCGACAGAAACATGGAAAACGTTGTTTAGAATCAATCCTCAAGGTGTTTTTCACATATCTATTCGATGATAAATCATTCGTGGCAATTGGTTTCTCCTCGGAAGCAAATGGAAAAATACACGCAGCTGGAGATTACGCAATAATTGCGACGGAGGACAAGCGAGCACCTGGTAGATGTAGTGTAAAATGGTCAATTTTCCAATGATATGCCTACAAATACGTCACAATGATGCAGACACCTTGGGGAAACGACAGAAAGTGTATGCTCATTCCTGGCGCATTCACAGCCATATAAGGAGACATTGGAACACAGCGCCTTCAAAATCTGGGGCACTTCCTGTTTGAAATTTAATCTTGGTTTCGCCTGTAGCATCAGTTCTGTGGCACTCACAGATAATATCTTTGCAGTTTTGGAAACGTTAGAGTGTTTTCTTTCCAAAGCTGTCAATTATATGCATAGTCGAGCATCTTTTCATTACAAAATATCTTGTTTAAAACGGGAACGTTTTTTTTATCCAAAAATTAAAAGAGCGCCCCCTATATCGAAGAAGTTAACCCAGTTGTCCTTTGAATCATTCAGATGTTCATTGGCAAACTTCAGACGGGCATGTATATGTGCTTTCTTGAGCAGGGGGACCTTGTGGGCGCTGCAGGATTTCAGTCCTTCACGGCGTAGTGTGTTACCAATTGTTTTCTTGGTGACTATGGTCCCCGCTGCCTTGAGATCATTGACAAGATCCTCCCATGTAGTTCTGCGCTGATTTCTCAACGTTCTCATGATCATTGCAACTCCACGAGGTGAGATCTTGCATGGAGCCCCAGGCCGAGGGAGAATGATAGTTCTTTTGTGTTTCTTCCATTTGCAAATAATTGCACCAACTGTTTTCACCTTCTCACCAAGCTGCTTGGCGATGGTCTTGTAGCCCATTCCAGCCTTGTGTAGGTCTACAGTCTTGTCCCTGACATCCTTGGAGAGAGCTCTTTGGTCTTGCCCATGGTGGAGAGTTTGGAATCTGATTGATTGATTGCTTCTGTGGACAGGTGTCTTATATACAGGTAACAAACTGAGATTAGGAGCACTCCCTTTAAGAGTGTGCTCCTAATCTCAGCTCGTTACCTGTATAAAAGACACCTGGGAGCCAGAAATCTTTTTGATTGAGAGGGGGTCAAATACTTATTTCCCTCATTAAAATGCAAATCAATTTATAACATTTGGATTTTTTTGTTGTTATTCTGTCTTTCACTGTTCAAATAAACCTACCATTAAAATTATAGCCTGATAATTTCTTTGTCAGTGGGCAAACGCACAAAATCAGCAGGGGATCAAATACTTTTTTCCCTCACTGTACTTGTGGAAATCTGAGGCTTTGATAAATGTAAGCAATATGGTAAAAATTCCATAGGGTTTGATTTAGGGTTCAATGCTTAGTTCGGGTCATGTCAGGAAATTCTCCAGGGCCTATAGAAAAGCTTTCCATGTATTACAGGGTGATAGCTGACAGGTGGTCCATATAAAGTATTACCAAATAGTTTATACAGTTGAAAAATATTTGTTTTACTTCAGTTTATTTATTCTCTAAATTGGTCAAGGCCTTGTGTTTTGCAAAAGCGATGATAAACAAATCATTTTTTTTAAGAACAAGTGCTTGAGATTCTTTATGCCTCCATTGCATTTTTCACTGAAGTTGCTCTATTTGGGACTGTCTATCCATGCAGATACACTCAGTAACAAGACAAAAACACCAGTCTCAGCGTCAACAGTGAAGAGGCGACTCCGGGATACTGGCCTTCTAGGCAGAGTTCCTCTGTCCAGTGTCTTAGGAGATTCCTTAAAGCTAGAATCCTTAGTTGTCTGTATGCTGTTGTTTGTATGTGTATACCCATTGATAATTCAAGAATGTAATTTATAAATGCCTCATGAGCTAAGTTCAACTGTCATACCCCATCAGAACCCCAAATATAAGCTTGTTTTACTCCAATATTTGTAAACAATGCAAATTTAAACAAACACAGTATAGCCTCAAAACATGGTTAAAACTTTAATTTGGTATCATGGATGGTCAGTCCTTGCATCCATAGCTCTGTCAAGGTAATAGTCAAACTGCATTTCACAGCATGCCCTGATTTCTCACTGAGTTTGGGACAAATGAGAATGCTCAATGGGTTCACAGTGTCCTCGAAGGTATTCTGTAACAGGGCTGAAATAATGCTGTCTCTTCCAGACATGAACTGCTGGTTTCTCTCTCCTCTTCTCAGCATGCTGTTCTTTTAATGGACATCTGCTGGCACTTTGGCCTGTAACGGGTTTGCCATGTGCCCCTCCAGAAGCACACACGCAGGAGGAACTGGAGGAAATATGCCCCTCTCCTGAGAGGGGACTAGACCTATCATTCTCCAGCACTTTGGAAACAAGATGACGACAGATAGGGTATATACAGTATATAGATATATATATATATATATATATATATACACATATACTAATATATACAGACGAGCTCATGGTCTGCGTCCCAAATGGTACCCTATTCCCTTTATACAGTAGTGCATTACTTTTGGGCTCTGGTAAAAAGTAGGGCACTATATAGGGAACACAGTTCCTTTGTATAAATTAGTTCAGTGTTCGAGCTTAGGGACCATATTGGACTAGTTTCAAGAACTGTTCCCTTGACTTGTGAAAACAGGTAGTTACCTCATTCAACCCTCAGCTATGTCCTATGGAAAACGCTCAAAGGAGATGAGGTTGACTTGTTTTCATCTCTCCACTTCCTCACTTTCTTGAATCGAGGCACTTTGGGAGAAGTGCACAGTTAGCATTACTTTGGCAAGTGGTTCAAGGTGTTGGACCTTTTTCCAAAGCGTTGGCCATGGGTGGATTGGCCATCAGGCAGTTCTGGCAAATTAAAATGAAAAAAGGACACCATTGGCAGCCCATGGGCCTGTACATTTAAAAAAAAGATTTTTGCACCTTTTCTCTCTTGTCATAATAATATATTTGAGCATTTGCCGCCCCCCCCTACCAAGGTGAGCAGGCCCAGTTTTCTGATGGCCTGAGCTGTGGTCACACAAAAATTCACATTCAAACTGCATCAGCAAAGAGACCCGCTCTGACCAAGTACTGTGCTTGTGTCTGTGCTGAGAAATGATGCTAGGCTTAGCACCGGCAGAAAACAGTGCAGTCGAGGTAGGGAGGAAACAGAAAAAGACATACACACTGACACAGATTTAGCCTACAGCTGCCAGTTAATATTTTGGCTGTATATCGTGTGAAATAGTAGGCTAATTAACACTTAGGCCTAGTTAGGGATTTGGGGATTCAGGGGAACTAACTTGCAATAAGCCTAAAAAGTAAATAGATTGGCTTTTATAACACATAAGCCAATAAGACATTAAGACATTAAATACAGTGCTACTGCTAGTTATAAAATACAAGTTATAATGGGTACCCATTAATATATACCGACCCCAGAGTCACTCTTTACTAGAGGTCATAAACTAAGACCCACTCGCTGGCTGACGAGACTGAGAATCAGAAGCAAATAAACATGGATAAAACTATTAAAAATCCCTGAACTGACCTTTAACAGAGGATTATTTAGCAGTTATTATGCATTAATTCAGTGTTTCATTGTAATACATTATGACAGAAACACTTTATTTCAAGGGTCTGTAATGAACTACTTATAAGGCATTCAGAAATTGTGTTAACCATTCATTAATCATTACCCCCACATTAATAAACCATGTACTAATCATTAGTAAAGTCTTTTTGCAGTCCCTAATCTAAAGTGAGTGCTATTTATACTTTATATACACTGTGTACATTTTTTGAGTGACCAGTGTAACCTGGTGAAAAAATATGCACACCGCACAGGATGTTTAAGGAAATATATATACCTGAGTGAATAACTAGCTTATTAACATTTACAAATGTGGGAGTAATGAGTAATAAATGCTGAGCAAACAGTTTGTAAACGCCTTATAAATGGTTTACTATGGACCCTTAAAATACAGTGTTACCCTAGGAGGTTGTTGGGCCAAGCAGCTACCTCAGCTGCTGCTGCTGCTGCTGCTGCTGTCAAGTGCAGTGGAGGTACGAAGAAAACAGAGAGAGAGAGAGACTGACACAGATTTACTGCCAGTTTTCATATTTTGGCCCTATATTATATATGTAATAGTAATTAACCCTTAGGATGGGGGAGACATGTATGAAAGACATATTTGCCATTTAAGTAGTGTTACGAAGGTATAAAGAACCAAATTCTGTTTTCTCCATTTTGTTTTTCCAGGTTTCCTTTATCCCACTTTTTGTTCATGTTTTGCGCTCTCAACATCACTCTTTTTTTAATAGAAAAACAACCAAATTGGATGTTCTTTGTCCACAACAACGCTTAAACAACATCAGGAGATGGCTTTTGTGGTCTGGGAAAAATCTACCAAATGTTTGGGTGTAGTTACCCTTTAGTGTGGTGGAGCTAAAATTCCAGAGCTGAATTTTGGTCCCAGTCCACCCCTTGTGTGGGCTAATTCAATTTTTAATTCAGATTCTGTTATTGAGGCTTACTTCAAGATATTCTTTGCCTGTGGGGGAGTTTGACTAAGGATTCTGAGCTTATGCTTTCGAAGAGCCTGATGATCTTCAATGCTCAAATGCTTCACATGTAGAGAGATACAGTATTCTACTTTTGAGGTATTGTGTTTGCATATGGTAGCCCTTAATACTCAGACCCGTATGTATACGGGTTGAAAATGTCAGATTTGGCCACTGATAAATGCCGAAATTGGAATGCAGTGGCTGTACAGTAATATGCTATACATCACATCAGTGCCCTGGCTCTGTGCTTCACATCACTGTGTAAGTATTGACTGACAAGATATTCTGAACTTGACCACGTCGTGCGTCAAGCAGTTTCCCCCATCCCTCCTGCTAATTGGGCAACTTTTGTTTTTTGTTGCCTGAGTAAGAGAAATGCTGTAAATTAAGAGGACTGTATTTTGAAAGATTACATTGAGTACCAATATGCGCTTCACATTTCCATATCATAAAACTCATGTCATATACAGGGTCAAGATTGCGATTTATAATGGACCGTTTTGGGATTGCGTAAACCGCAACCGTAATTGTGTGATGGCGGGGATGCAGGGTTGTGTTCCAAACAAAACAACAACAAGTGTTTAGTTCCTCAATGGCACAGCTAGGAGAACTAAAAAAATTCACTTGTAGTTGACTCTTCTTTGAGTCAAGTGTATTGAAATGACTTAGGACCTGTGCACTTTGTAAAAGTGTATGGCCACTTGAAGACACCAGTTAGTCCTCTCACTCAAACCCTTGCAATGTGTTTGTCTTATGTTGCACCTATCCCCCTTCTCCAGGGATATTATTGTCATGTTACTGAATGTATACAGAGTATTTTCAGATTTCATTATGAACAAAAAGCTGTGAAAAGTACAGTAAACTCCACATAAAAATCAACAGCGTAAGGTTTAGATTCAGACACGTCAGGTGAACTGTTGTGCCCTAACATTTGGTCTAATAATTTTCTCATAATCTCCAAACTTTTCCCTTTCAATTGCTACCATGGTTATGCATATGCTTTTCATATTTCTTATTTAAGAAACATTTCAATTTAGCACTATCCAATTACACCAATTCCCACAAGTGTAAAGGGTTAACACACACTAATACAGATGTAGGGAGATGCAATATTCTATTCATTGAGGTGTTTGGATATGTAATAATAGCTCTTAGAACCCACATATTGATACTTTTGGCTTTACCCTAAATAGCACCTAGAATCATTCTAGATGAACACTGTTTGTCTGTCCATCTCAATGTTGTATAATCAAATTCAATTCCCTTTATTTCTGGCACGTCATGAGACTGACATCACCAGCACACATGAGTTGCATTCCAAAAACTCAAACCTGAGAGGGGCTGGAACATTGCCATCGATTCAAGGCTTTGGTTCAAAATGAAAAAAGCTGTTCACGTGAAATGATCAATTAAAGGTGGCGAATGACACATACAGTTGAAGTCGGACGTTTACATACACCTTAGCCAAATACATTTAAACTCCATTTTTCACAATTCCTGACATTTAATCCAAGTAAAAATTCCCTGTCTTAGGTCAGTTAGGATCACCACCTTATTTTAAGAATGTGAAATGTCAGAATAATAGTAGAGAGAATTATTTATTTCAGCTTTTATTTCTTTCATCACATCCCCAGTGGGTCAGAAGTTTACATACCCTCAATTAGTATTTGGTAGCACTGCCTTTAAATTGTTTAACATGGGTCAAACGTTTCAGGTAGCCTTCCACAAGCTTCCCACAATAAGTTGGGTGAATTTTGGCCCATTCCTGTCACGTTCGTCGTAATGAGTAGACCAAGGCGCAGCGTGAATAGAGTTCCATATATTTTTTATAAACTGAAACTCACCAAAACAAAACAATAAAGCATAAACAAAAAGTGAAGGTACTGGAGTGCACTCAGGCAACTCAATGTAGACAAGATCCCACAAATAACCATGGGGAAATGGCTACCTAAATAATCATATTTATATTGGGGATCACCCCAATCAGAGACAACGATAAACAGCTGCCTCTGATTGGGAACCATATCAGGCCACCATAGAAATACAAAACACCTAGATGACCCACCCAAGTCACTATCATGCCCCAACCAACACAGAGAATGAACAGCTTACTATGGTCAGGGCGTGACAATTCCTCCTGACAGAGCTGGTGTAACTGAGTCAGGTTTGTAGGCCTCCTTGCTCGCAAACGCTTGTTCAGTTCTGCCCACAAAGTTTATGTAGGATTGTGGTCAAGGCTTTGTGATGGCCACTCCGATACCTTGACTTTGTTGTCCTTATTAAGCCATTTTTTCCACAACTTTGGAAGTATGCTTGGGGTCATTGTCCATTTGGAAGACCCATTTGCGACCAAGCTTTAACTTCCTGATGTCTTGAGATGTTGCTTCAATATATCCACATAATTTTTGATGTGCACCAGTCCCTCCTGCAGCAAAGCACCCCCACAACATGATGCTGCCACCCCCGTGCTTCACAGTTGGGATGGTGTTCTTTGGCTTGCAAGCCTCCCCATTTTTCCTCCAAACATAACGATGGTCATTATGGCCAAACAGTTCTACTTTTGTTTCATCAGACCAGAGGACATTTCTCGAAAAAGTACAATCTTTGTCCCCATGTACAGTTGCAAACCGTAGTCTGGCTTTTTTTATGGCGATTTTGGAGCAGTGGCTTCTTCCTTGCTGAGCGGCCTTTCAGGTTATGTCGATATAGGACACGGTTTACTGTGGATATAGATACTTTTGTACCTGTTTCCTCCAGCATATTCACAAGGTCCTTTGCTGTTATTCTGGGCCCACACGATCCCAGGATGACCAGAGGAGGGTGACGTGTGGGCCCAATAGATCATCCGGTCACGAACAGCAGACGGGACGAACAGACACCCAGCGGGACACTGGACGGGAGCGGGCTCTGCACGTAACGCCTGCTCAATGTCCGCGTCCAGCTCCCACACTACCGGCACCGCCAGGCAGGAGGCGGGGAGTATGGGAGTGGGCTCCATGGGCCGCTCCTCATACAGCCAAGACAATGGGTCTGCCTTCACGTTCTGGGAGCCTTGTCTGTAGGAAAGGGTGAACAAAAAACGGGTGAAAAACATGGCCCACCTTGTCTGGCGAGGGTTCAGTCTCCTCGCTGCCCGGATGTACTCCAGATTGCGGTGGTCAGTCCAGATGAGAAAAGGGTGTCCAGCCCCCTCAAGCCAATGTCTCCATGCCTTAAAGGCCTTGACAACAGCCAACAGCTCCCGGTCCCCCATGACATAGTTTCACTCCACCAGGCTGAGCTTATTTTAGAGAGAGAGAGAGAGAGAGAGAGATCGCACAGCTCCTATCCCAGCCTTGGACGCGTCCACCTCCACTATGACCGCCAAAGAGGGATCCCGATGAGCCAGCACGGGAGCTGAGGTAAACAGAGCTCTCAGGTGGCTAAAAGCCCTGTCCGCCTCAGCTGACCACTGCAAACGTACCGGGCCCCCCTTCAGCAGTGAGGTAATGGGGGCCGCTACCTCTCCATCTCCACCCCTGAGGTGGAAATGCTATACCCTAGGAAGGAGATGGACTGTTGGAAGAACAGGCATTTCTCAGCCTTGACGTACAGGTCATGCTCCAACAGGCAACCAAGCACCCTGCGCACCAGGGACACATGCTCGGCGCGTGTAGCGGAGTATATCAGAATGTCATCAATATACACCACTACACCCTGCCTGTGCAGGTCCCTGAAAATCTCGTCTACAAAGGCTTGGAAGACTGATGGCACATTCATCAACCCGTACGGCATGACGAGGTACTCATAGTGCCCTGAGGTGGTACTGAAAGCCGTCTTCCACTCGTCTCCCTCCTGGATACGCACCAGGTTGTA
Organism: Oncorhynchus tshawytscha; assembly: GCF_018296145.1. NCBI lineage: Eukaryota > Metazoa > Chordata > Actinopteri > Salmoniformes > Salmonidae > Oncorhynchus > Oncorhynchus tshawytscha. The sequence goes on along the minus strand of NC_056447.1, from coordinate 8,570,493 downwards.
AACGCTCCTGAGATCTAGTTTGGTGAAGAAGCACGCCCTGTGCATTGACTCAATCGCTGTGGCTATGAGCGGTAGCGGGTAACTATACCTCACCGTGATCTGTTTCAGACCCCGATAGTCAATACACGGGCGCAGACCTCCCTCCTTCTTCTTCACAAAAAATAAACTCGAGGAGGCGGGTGAAGTGAAGGACCGAACGTACCTCTGACGCAGGGATTCGGAGACATATGTTTCCATAGCCTCCATCTCCGCCTGTGAGAGGGGATACACATGACTCCTGGCAAGAGCAGCGTCTTCCAGGAGATTTATCGCACAATCGCCCCATCGATGGGTTGGTAATTGAGTCGCCTTCTTTTTGGAGAAGGCGAGAGCCAAATCGGCATATTCAGGGGGAATGTGCATGGTGGAGACCTGGTCTGGACATTCCACTGTAGTAGCACCAACGGAAACCCCTAAACACCTCCCCGAGCACTCTTGCAACCACCCCGTGAGAGCCCTCTGTGGCCAAGAAACAGTGGGGTCATGACAAGCTAACCAGGGTAGGCCTAGCACCACGGGAAACGCAGGAGAGTCAATAAGGAAGAGACTAATTCCCTCCTTGTGACCCCCCTGCGTCACCATGCCCAGAGGAGCAGTGGCCTCCCTAATCAACCCTGACCCTAATGGTCAACTATCTAAGGCGTGAACGGGGAAGGGCACAGCCACGGGAACAATGGGGATGCCTAAACTATGGGTGAACGATCTATAAAATTTCCAGCCGCGCCTGAATCGACGAGCGCCTTATGCTGGGAATGCAGGGAAAACTCAGGAAATGTGACATACACTCCCGGACGCGCTCCTCCACCCCTATACCCGGGGTACCTGCTCCTGCTGACTCCATAAGTTAGGTCCGGAATTCTGTAGGGGGTGCGTACTGGCGGCAGAGAAGTCAGGCGCAGGATAGCAAAAACTGATTTACAACGGCACAGTTTAATAAACAAAACCACCGTAAACAGAACAATAAATCAATGGGTAAAAAAACCTGTTACACATCAGCATGACGTGCACAAGCACTACAATAACCAATTCCGGACAAGGACATGGGGGGAACAGAGGGTTAAATACACAACATGTAATGATGGAATTGAAACCAGGTGTGTGGGAAGACAAGACAAAACAAATGGAAAATGAAAGGTGGATGGGCGATGGCTAGAAGACCGGTGACATCGACCGCCGATTTGCCGCCCGAACAAGGAGAGAGACCGACTTCGGCGGAAGTCGTGACAGACCCAAGTTAAACAATTTTAAGGCAAAGCTACAAAATACTAATTGAGTGTTTGTAAACTTCTGACCCACTGGGAATGTGATGAAAGAAGCTGAAATAAATCATTCTCTTTACTATTATTCTGACATTTCACACTCTTAAAATAAAGTGGTGATCCTAACTGACCTAAGACAGGGAATTTTTACTTGGATTAAATGTCAGGAATTGTGAAAAAAAGAGTTTAAATGTATTTGGCTGATAACAGTTCTGACATAAATGGACGTTAATGGTGGCATCCTGCTTTCTTTCAGGTGTAGGATCTTAATTTGATCACTCTTTTGTTGATGAGAATTTTGGGGCAAGGCAAGGTGCATTTGTGACATTTCTGCAGTGACAACCATTGTTACCGAGCAATGCATACGCCATAGGAATTCTATGAGAATACTTGCAGACATAAAATGTAGATTTTTTCAGCTTTGACTGGGAAACTACTGCAACAAATCAAACTCCCTCTATGCAAACTCATAAAAAAAACATAAAATCTCCTTCTCAATATTTTTTTTACAAGTTTGCGTAGAGGGAGTTTGATTCGTTGCAGTAGTTTCCCAGTTAAAGCTGGAAAAATATCCATATTATGTGATGTCAAATATCATTGTGTTAATAGCATACGTGCCTTTTTGTGTCTTTTACCCAGCAATTTATTAATACACTTTGTATAGTGTGTATTCATACCATATATTCTGAAGGCTCCAGAAAGCACCCCCCATCTTTCCCCAAGGCAACATTAACTCACTGCTCCACGTACAAAGATAGATAAGCGACATTAAAAATCAGAATCAGCATGATCGCTTTTATTAAGACTTTCAGAGCCTCCCTTAGTGACATCGTTCCTTGTGCCAAAATCCTAAGACAGTGTGTATTTCAATATAGGAAAATATAACAGAACCATAGGTCTCATCATGCCAGTCCCAGTCTCATTCTCACACATACTCGTTTAGCCAGAATCATCCATGTGAGACTCAGTGTCCTTCCACCAGCCATACAGTTCGTCAACATGTCCTTACATTACCGTTCGCACTGCCAGTGGCAGTCAGAGTCGGTGAGTAACAGTTCACATGGAATCATTTCCAGTCCTTTTCCCCTGAATATTCCTTCTCCTTTTGCCCTGTTAGTCTCTTTCCACAGCGATTGTCCGACCCATCTCCTCAAAATGTGACCGTATGAAAAAGAAAACTATTGAAGACAGCCAACCCTCGACCACCTCCTATGTATGGTCAGCTATTTATTGAGAGACCCTTTCATTTCATACTGAGTGCTAAATAGTGATACTTTGGTCTTTGTGCAATAAAAAAAAAAAAACAGGCGAGAAGATGAGGACATTTCAAAAGAAGTGTTGTGAAACACCTGGTTTTAACATCTACCCATACCCTGGAATGTACGTTGGAAGTGGAACAGCCATTGAGACAACACTCAGTACTGAGTCATAGACAGAGTCAGACTTTTGCGGTTTACTTAGAAGTTAATGGCAGGGAAGTCTTTGTTTATTTACTGAAACTATGGTCTCAAGCATTACTGGGAAAAAAGGGCATCATCCAATAACTTATACTATTGTTTTTTTGGTGATTGTTTTTTGTCCTGTCAAATTGAAGTGAATGGAAATACATGTCAGGAGATCTCTTTGGGGTCTGTGCTAGACATTTATACTTCAATATTCCATAATCAGAATAAAAACCCTGAGTAGAGTACTGTATTATTTAACGGTACTTGGGGAAAGCCAATTAAAGCATGTGAATGGACCGTTAACTCAAGTAACTATTCAAAGCAACGCCTTAATTGTGAACAAGTTAGTGCTCTGTATTTAATCATTTACTTGACTGTTCTTGAGGCAATGCTTTCACTGAGAAGCAGTGTCTCCGTCTTAACCTCTTAGATTCATCCTCATAATAGTTCTAAAGATAGCTCAAACAAACCACAGATCTCTATAAAGTCTCACAAGGTGGCTCCTATTAAAATACATGTGTTATATGACTGGAACAACTTCAATTATTTGGTAATCAACACTGAAATTGGTACGGTAATGATTCAGCTCAGAGAAGAACACTATGTTCAAAGTCAACATTGTTTCTCAAATAAGAGGGGTGATTACTCCTTGTTTACACTTACTGTAACATTAAGTACTTCCAACTTCAAGACTGCTGGCCAAACGTTTGTTGCAACAGAAAGAACAAGGAGTCTATCAATAACCCAACAATTTACAATCACACGGAGTCATGCACGCACACACACCATGATCGACGGGTGCAAAGCTCCTGTGCAAACTCAACTGGAGCACAACTGATTCCAAAGGCCTGTTTCTCCTCAAATGGGCAAAGAAGCAGGTGAAGACATTTGTTCAGAAAATCACACTAAAATGCCTCTGCTCCTTCAAGGCACTTACAGGGACCACGGGAAAAAGTAACATTCATTCCATGATGTTAATTCTCTTAAGCTATGTAGTGCAGCTGCTGCCTCTTGGAACTCTAAAAGCCGCCGACGGGCACAGTCATGGCTTGTATGGAGAGCTATCTCAAGAAGATACATTCAGGTAACACGTTTGCAGTGAACACCTGAGGATTCAAGCCCTTACTCTGAGAAACAACGGGAGGAGATGGCATGGACACTGTCATGGTTTTCATACAGTACACGAAAGGGGTTCAGCTTCTACCGTCTGCTTAAGGCTACACATGCCTATCTTTGACCCTCTACAGAGAATTCTTAAATGCCACCTATCAATTGACGTATTAAGATTTGTTGCAAACACCTTAAATAGATGGTATTGTATACAACAACAAAAGAATGTTGGTCATAACATAGCAAAATTGGTGGATTTATGTAGAAGACAATGGTGTAAGTCCCTTGAAACAAAGAATTTAGACATCGAATTTCAGCCTGGAAAGTGACTATTACGTGAAGTGCACAAACTGGCTTCCCCAGCCTCTTCAAGAACATGCCCTCTTTCTGTCCGAGTCTATGAACCACTTGGCCCATATTCAAGTCAAAATAAGCAGAAAGTAATCTTTATAAGGCAGCAACCTCAGCAACCCCTCTCTTCTTTCAAGCCAGGGTTTGTGTGACTATCATGGTCCACCATGAAGAAAGAGAATAAACAGATCAACTTTTCCAGCTTACAGCCATCCCGCTGGGCACACACTGGTTAAATCAACATTGTTTCAATACCATTTGTCAACGTATTGTGACGTGGAATCAATGTGGAAGATACAAAAAGTAATCAAACAGTACTGATTTCATCTAATTTCAACCAGCGTTGTAAGCATTGAAATGAGGGTAACACTTCAACTTAAATACAATGACTTAACCTGAATAACAGATTGAAACATCAATCTAATTTCAACATAATCATCAGAACTATGTATACGTTGAAAATGCATTGGAAATTCCACATATAAACGTAATATATATATATATATAATCCTATGTTCATCCAGGTTAAGTGTACAAAACATTAGGAATACCTACCTAATATTGAGCTATATTGCCCCCTCCCTAAATTCTTGACACAAACCAGTGTGCCTGGCACCTACTGCCATACCCCTTTCAAAGGCACTTAAATCTTTTGTCTTGCCCATTCACTCTTGGAATGGCACACAAACACAATCCATGTCTCAATTGTCTCAAGGTTTAAAAATCCTTCTTTAACCTGTCTCCTCCCCTTCATTTACACTGATTGAAGTGGAGTGAACAAGTGATCATAGCTTTCACCTGGTCAGTCTATGTAATGAAAAGACCAGGTGTTCCTAATGTTTTGTACACTAAGTGTATGAAACTGGTTGACATTTTGTGTTGGGGAGTAGCGAACTACATGAAGTTCAACTAGTAATTTAACTACATTTGAAGAAGCTAGGTGGTAGTTGAACTAGTCAAATATATATATATGTATGGGTGAAGTAGGAAATATTTTGGGGGGTTTTCGGCATCAGACCTGCCAAATTCTCACTTGAAACTTACATATTCTATTAATGTATGACCCCAAAGTGAACTGTTCTTGCAATTTGTAGTCTATGACATTTCAAATTTACATACAATAATTTTTCTGAATGATGTACTTCAGATATATTGAACTACTTTTTCAAAGTAACCTTAGTTAAGTAAACTATATTTTTCTTAAGGGTAGAATTTTATATTTGCTTAGACATATTTAGTTTGACCTAGTAAAATTGTATGTTTGAATCAACGTCAGTTTCAACTTCATGTCATCATGAAGAGGTAAATTCAGCATCCTAATTATAAGGCTAATGGTAACTACTTCTATACTTCTAAAGATCCAATCAGCCATAGTCAAATGACAGTATACCTAGCGTTGAAATGATGGTGGTCTTTGGGAAAATCAGATGTCAATGTAGCTTACATAATAAACCCAACCTCACTCCAAACTTACTTTCACATACAGCTAGTGTAAGAAAAGTTAGAGGAGTTACTTTCTACAATTCAAAAATGTATGGAAGCTGACCAATGTCTAAATGTGTTGACATGATAGGTCAGCTGAATTTAACACAGCTTGTTTCTCAAGCTAAGCAGGGTACATAGAGGAAGGCATATATCTGTATGGTAGACTTGTTTCACTGAAGTGCATTACCTCTCCGTAGGTGTCAATGTTCAGGCAGGAATCGTTGGACTGTGGCTTACCATTTTATTTCAATATAGATCTATTTAGGTTGATGGCATGACGTTGAAAGAATGATGTTGATTCAAACACACCATTTTACTATCAGCATTGACTCAAGTTCAAATAATATATGTCTAATCAAATATGAAATTAAACTTCATTTCAACCACCCAAAGTTTAAGATTTTTTTACATTTCTACGTGGAATTTTCAATGCAATTTCCACGTATTTAATTGTTATGATGATTATGTTGAAATTAGACTGATGTAACAACCTGTTAATCAGGTTAAGTCTCTGTAGTTAAGTTGAAGTTTTACCATAATATCAATGTTGAAAACTTTGTTCAAATCCAATGTATTTTCCACGTCACAATACATTGACAAATTACATTTAAACACCAGTGTGTGTCCAGTGGGATGTCTCGGTTTCCAATAGGATTTTTGACAACCCCTGAAGAGGCCCCCGTTGAACTGGGCGGCCATTTCGGATCAACAGGATAACGTCAGGGCTGATGACAAGCCCAGCCTCTACAGGTTGTCGTACATGTGCAGGGTACGCTCCAGCTGTTGGCCTACGCGCTGGTAGAAGGCGATCTGCTGTTTGATGTAGGCCTGCATCATCTCCTTGAAGTCCACCTCGCGGCGCTGGTGGAAGTGGTTCATCTCAGCCTGTAGAGCAAATCCCACTGTCCGGCAGCGTTTACGCACTCCGTCTGCCTCTTCCTGGTCCATTTTCCCTTCGTCGCTCATCCGCTGACTCTCTTTGACCTTGGCGAACGCACCTGAGGAAAGAGAGAGCAGTTGGCGGTTAGCTAGCTACTGATAAATGAGTGTTACTACCTGTGGAGGGAGAAGTTTGCGGTTAGCTAGCTACCGATACAATAGAAATGCTATGACCTGTGGAGAGAGCAGTTAGCAAGCTACCGATACAATGAATATGCTATGACTTGTGGGCTAGCTAGCTACCGATACAAGGGAAATGCTACTACTACCAGTGCATGCGTGTGGACCTAGCATGACCTGTATAAGACAATGACACCTTGAAAATCATATTCAGGTTAGATATTTGAATGGCGTTCGAATTTGAGGGCTATGATCAGTAATTGTAAAAACTTGTACGACTTGTTCATATGCTTTTTTTTAAAGTTTAAGTTTTTCAATCAACCAACAAAACACATTCCACATTCACAGATGTGACAGACATTTAAAAAATAGAAATAAAGAATAATAATAATATATTTAAAAATAATAATAATAAATAATAATATATAATTCTTAAAAAATTAAAAAATATATAAAACTTGCAGCAGCACTATCAAGGTTCTTATTAGCTATTTCCAGCCTTAGCTGAGACGACGAGCAAATAATTCGTTTTTAGATTTTACAGCACCTTACACAACATGTATCTGCTCATTTCCCTAATCACCCCATTCACTCTGTCCAATTTGAAATATAGTTGAGTAGTGGAGACCAGAATCTATCTAACTTGGGCTGTCTCTTGCGGAGGTCATAAGTGAGCTTTTCAAGAGGGAGAAAGTCAACAATCTGGTCAATCCACATTTTAAATGTAGGAGGGGTATTAGAGGTCCACAATAGAAGAATACATTTCTTAGCAAAGTATGGAATAGTCATAAGCAAAGTTCATATGTTTTTGAGACATTTTGGAAAACATGACAGCCTTGTGAGACTTTAGCTTCCTCATAGTCTCGTAAAACCTGTCCTTTGCTGAGCTGGAATATTACAGTAGACAAGAGATTGGCAAGATAAGGCACCCTCCAACCTTTAACTTCTTTGGGATAGGGGGCAGCATTTTAACTTTTGGATGAATAGCGTGCCCAGAGTAAACTGCCTCCTACTTAGTCCCAGATGCTAATATATGCATTATTAGTAGTATTGGATAGAAAACACTCTGAAGTTTCTAAAACTGTTTGAATGATGTCTGTGAGTATAACATAACTCATATGGCAGGCAAAAACCTGAGAAAACATCCAAACAGGAAGTGGGAAATCTGAGGTTTGTAGTTTTTGAACTCCCTATTGAATACACAGTGGGATATGGGTCACCTTGCACTTCCTAAGGCTTCCACTCGATGTCAACCATCTTTAGAGCGTTGTTTCAGGCTTCTACTGTGAAGGGGGGACAGATGAGAGATGTTTGACCAAGGGGTCTGGCAGCAGCCTCGTTCTCACTCACGCGCATTTCACATGAGAGGTAGCTCTCGTTCCATTGCACAATGGAATTCTCAGATGGGAACATTATTGAACATTTATGATAAAAACATCCTAAAGATTGATTCTATACTTAGTTTGACAAGTTTCTACGACCTGTAATATAACTTTTTGAACTTTTCGTCCGACGTTCGGCTGGACCTGAACGTGCGTTTGGATTTGTTTACCAAACGCCCTAACAAAAGAAGCTATTTGGACATAAATGATGGACATTATCGAACAAATCAAACATTTATTGTGGAACTGGGATTCCTGGGAGTGTATTCTGATGAAGATCATCAAAGGTAAGTGAATATTTATAATGCTATTTCTGACTAATGTTGACTGCGCAACATGGCGGATATTTCTTTTGGCTGGTTTGGGCTTTGAGTGCCGTACTCAGATTATGCTTTTTCCGGAAAGTTTAAAAAAATCTGACACAGTGGTTGCATTAAAGAGAAGTATATCTAAAGTTCCATGCATAACACTTTAATTTTCATCAACATTTAGAATGAGTATTTCTGTGAACAGATGTGGCTCTCTGTAAAATCACAGCATGTTTTTGAACTACTGAACATAACACACCAATGTAAAATGAGATTTTTGGATATAAATAGGCACTTTATCGAACAAAACATACATGTATTGTGTAACATGAAGTCCTATGAGTGTCATCTGATGAAGATCATCAACGGTTAGTGATTAATTTTATCTCTATTTGTGGTTTTTGTGACTCCTCTCTTTGGCTGGAAAAATGGCTGGGTTTTTCTGTGACTTGGTGGTGACCTAACATAATCGTTTCTGGAGCTTTCGCTGTAAAGCATTTTTGAAATCAGAATCTGTGGGTGGATTAACGAGAATTTTATCTTTAAAATGGTGCCTAATACTTGTATGTTTGAGAAATTTGATTTATGAGATTTCTGTTGATTTGTATTTGGCGCCCTGCAATTTCATTGGCAGAATCTGCTTTAGACCAAATAGAGCATATTACGCCACAGACTTAACTGATACAGTAACAGTACACAAATCATGTTACTGTAAGAAACAACAGCTAACACAACTCACTGGATTCAAAACAGATGTAGCAATTAAATGTTGCTTCCTTCATCAAGCTTTCAAGTGTTCACAATCTTACTACATTACACATGTAGGCTAGGCTTCTCATCGACGGGGATGTAGTGGAGCAGGTTGAGAGCTTCAAGTTCCTTGGTGTCCACATCAACAACAAACTAGAATGGTCCAAACACACCAAGACAGTTGTGAAGAGGGCACGACAAAGCCTATTCCCCCTCAGGAAACTAAAAAGATTTGGCATGGGTCCTGAGATCCTCAAAAGGTTCTGCAGCTGCAACATCGAGAGCATGGTTGCATCACTGCCTGGTACGGCAATTGCTCGGCCTCTGACTGCAAGGCACTACAGAGGGTAGTGCGTACGGCCCAGTACATCACTGGGGCTAAGCTGCCTGCCATCCAGGACCTCTACACCAGGCGGTGTCAGAGGAAGGCCCTAAAAATTGTCAAAGACCCCAGCCACCCCAGTCATAGACTGTTCTCTCTACTACCGCATGGCAAGCGATACCAAAATGCCAAGTCTAGGACAAAAAGACTTCTCAACAGTATTTACCCCCAAGCCATAAGACTCCTGAACAAGTAATGAAATGGCTACCCGGACTATTTACATATTGTGCCCCCCCACCCCTCTTTTTACGCTACTGCTACTCTCTGTTTATCATATATACATAGTCACTTTAACTATACATTCATGCACATACTACCTCAATTGGGCCGACCAACCAGTGCTCCCGCACATTGGCTAACCGGGCTATCTGCATTGAGTCCCACCCACCACCCGCCAATCTCTCTTTTACGCCACTGATACTCTCTGTTCATCATATATGCATAGTCACTTTAACCATATCTACCTGCACATACTACCTCAATCAGCCTGACTAACCGGTGTCTGTATGTAGCCTCGCTACTTTTATAGCCTCGCTACTGTGTATAGCCTGTCTTTTTACTGTTGTTTTATTTCTTTACCTACCTATTGTTCACCTAATACCCTTTTTGCACTATTGGTTAGAGCCTGTAAGTAAGCATTTCACTGTAAGGTCTACACCTGTTGTATTCAGCGCACGTGACAAATAAACTTTGATTTGATAGGCACTAATTTATGTACTCTCTGTCACCTGGAACTGTATGGGAAATGGTCCAGGAACACAAAGTAAAGCACAAAGGATAATTCCCAAGGCCTAGTCAGCCCTTCCCCCTCTAAAGGGCCAGTACTGATTATTGAATGTTTGATAGAATAATACTATCGTATCTATGTCTGGTATCTATCTGAAACGTGATCACTGAAGATAACTCTGATGCTACCTATATGGATGTATGATCTCTGTGTTAACTTGTATCTGTACAGGGTGAACTCTAAACTCTCAACTAATTCTTTCTAGTCAACGTCAACTCATTGCCTCATGCTTGCTTGTATGTTTTAATTATCTTTATGAAGTCAGATAAACATTTTGAAGGCAGTGTCATGGTGTGTTCGTAACCGTGGGAAGTGGGAATTTACCACATATGAATGGGAAAAATCCCTTGAACGGCCCTCCAACTGGTCATTACTCGTGAGAAACTCGTCTATCATCCTGAGCACCCACTTCTCCCACATGGTGACCTATGATGTCACCTACTAAGGAAATGGCCTCTATAATAGGGCTGGGATGGATCCAGATTTTCATATCATCATACAGTCCTTCTCTCATCTCGGGATTTATGTTATTACCGGTTTAGTACAAAAGGGTTCACCAAAAAGCAAAAAAGCTCATTGGGCGTCTATTACAAGAACGAAAAAAAAAAAATTGCGCACGTAATAGCGAATTTCCAAGGAGGCTGTTAGCAAAATATACAAACGAGAGCAAACAAAAATAAACCAATTGCAAAGACAGGCAATCTAGCTCATAAAGTTATACATATATAGGTGGTAACTACTGAATGTAATTTTTGGTCAGTTTGGAGCGAATGTAAACGAGAGACATTGCGCAAATAAACAATGTTTTGACATATACATGTCTTTAGCAAGATTCTTTCTCTTCACAACTGGCTTCTTGATTATTGCAGCTCAATGGGTATAACTTTTGTTGACAATTTTGATTCCTTTTCGAAGAAAAACACGTTTCATAAGGAGGATGAGATCCACCCAAATCATTTGGGTGTCTGGATCCTTTCACAGCACTATAAGGCTGCGTTGAGACAATGACCCAAGTCCAGCTCAGTTAATCCCTACCATCGTGTCACTGAGTCATCATAATGCTTTAGCAAATGTACCTAATTTATATCCCTCTAACTGCCCTGAATACCTCTGCTGATCCTACAGCTATTGCATGCAGCAATCATATGCTTTTGAACCAGATTTATGCTGTTAGCACTTAGACTGTGTGCCCTATTAGGAAGTACACTATGTGCAGCTCACCCTGCACTAAACATAAATAAAATGAGAATATTCACTCTGCTAAATCTTTCCGGTAAAGCAATGAAAACAATCAAGCATCCCAGAAAAGTTATCAAAATAGCCCACGTTAACATATGTAGCTTAAGAAACAAGGTTCATTAAAATAATAACTTGCTACCGACTGATATTGCCAACTAATTTAATTATTTTTTCATTGGCAAGATTAGCAAACTTAGGCATGACATGCCAGCAACAAATGCTGACACAACACATCCAAGTATATCTGACCAAATGATGAAAGACAAGAATTGTAATTTTGAATTCCGTAAAAAGAATGTGGAAGAGGCGAAACATTTTGACAACAATGACAAGCCACAGGGGTCTGACAAAATGGAACAGTTTGGAAGATGACTGCGGATAATAGTGTACGATATTGCCACTCCTATTTGCCATATCGTCAATTTAAGCCTACTGGAAAGTGTGTGCCCTCAGGCCTGAAGGGAAGCAAAAGTCATTCCTCTACATAAGAATAGTAAAGCCCCCTTTACTGGCTCAAATAGCCGACCAATCAGCCTGTTACAAACCCTTAGATACGTTTTGGAAAGAATTGTGTTTGACCAGATACAATGCTATTTTACAGTAAACAAATTGACAACAGACTTTCAGCACGCTTATAAGGAAGGACATTCAACAACCCAGCCAAATAGCATTGCACTTCTGTTGTCATCCGATGAAAATGAAGCTATTTTCTGCAGAATGTGTTGCACAAATGTATATTCTGTGAAGGAAACTATAGATGCACATCCCTGATCACTCTATTGAAGCAAAAAAAAAAACACTGTTGACTTTCAATATAAAACGTGACCCCTGTCAATACACAGCTAAACTCATATGCTCCGGCTTTCTCCCGGTGTGCTATTTACAAACAAACACATGACTGGTTCAACTGTTCTGGGGAACGATGGTAAGCTTCATAATGTGACAGGTGAAATTAAGAAACCAATCTGCTTTATCTCCTAATGCATTGCACAAGTTGACTACAGGCATTTACTTAAAAAGTAGCTACAAATATAAAAATATATTGAAAAACTTCTAAAAAATAGTTTCAACAGTATTGAGGGTATTGAAAAACCATGCAATGGTTATTTCCAAATTCCTATGTATAGGGTATATACGGTATACCGCCCAAACCTATTCTATAACAGCATTTCCTTAAATGCAAATCAAAACATTATTTAATTAACTATTTAACTCTATAATTTGTTTACAAGCATGATAGCTGTATTTTTTGTTTATGATTCACGCAGCTTGTTGGCCATTAGTAGAGCCGAGCAATTATTGCTTTTTGAGGTTGGTTTGGTTTCGGTAAAAAAAATCAATTTTGGTTTTGATACATTTTTTCTAAACATTAAATGCACTATGCATTATGTGGGTTGAAGGCTGTAACAACACAGAATAAAACCATTTTTAAAAGTCCCATGATGTTAGTGACTGCCCACTACTGCTTATCACTTATTAACCATCATTTATTCACTTTATTACTTTATTTTAATACAATATTTCAGCTGTTGTGTATTTTACATTTGTTTTTTTGATTACTTTATTATTTCATTCAAGTCATCATCTCATTTCTATAGAGCTGCTGCCTGTGCTGCTTGACAAAATCACTATTTTTGTCACGATGTGCGCAACTGGTTGAAGGTAGGTCAGGTGCAGGAGAGCAGAGATAGGTGATAACAGGCGCACTTTATTCATGCCCATGGAAAACAGCGATAATGCCCAAAGTACACAAACGGTACAATAAACAAAACACACGGGTCAAACACATACCCGGCGCAAACCAGCCTGATGTGAACCACACGTAACAAACAAACAATACCACACACAGACATGGGGGGAACAGAGGGTAATATACATTAATCGCTCAGCGGTAGCCAATCGTCTTTTTCAATGAGTTCAAATCACATGAATGCATCCAACTGGCATTTACAACTTCACAACTTGTAAATTCCCACCTCCCACATGGTTACAAATGCAGCATCAAAGTAGAAACTTGAGAGGCCCAACATAACAATCCTGTCACAACAAACAATGCTGGGAACATTGTGAATGCTGAACATTGTGAATGGCATCTCATTGTCCTGCTGTACCAAACCCAACCGTGACCCTAAAACCGTAATATGTGCACCATGTGTTTGGTGAATTTTTACACCCCTACCGTCAATACTTTATTTTATTTTATTAAGCTTACCGGTAGTCCCCAGTCACATGTCATTTACAAGCACACAACAATAAGAGACCGGAGCTTTGTTGTGCAGCACACACCAGGTGATCTAGTTACAGTATGAAATTCACAACTAAATGTTTTCCAGCTGGATATCTTATAACCTAACTATTAAGTTAACGGTCTAAAATGTGCTAAATGTTCTGCAGTTGTGAATTTGGTTGCTAACTTAGTAGCTAGTTATCTTTCTAAGTGGTTAGCTTCTTGCAATCAAGCTCCTCTTGGCAACAGCAGACTCTCCTGGTTTGAGAGCCTTTATGTCTAATATTTATTTTGTGCATGTAGCAAACTGTGAGTAGCATTGTAGTTACTTGTACAACTTTATGAACTGATATGTCTGTAGTGCAAATAGTTTGTCAGAGGAGAATAATAACTGCATATTCGCTATGGAACTTTACATGTACACTACCAGTCAAAAGTTTTAGAACACCTACTCATTCAAGGGTTTTTCTTTTTTTTTACTATTTTCTAAATTGTACAATAATAGTGATATCAAAACTATTAAATAACACATATGGAATCATGTAGTAACCAAAAAAGTGTTAAACATATCAAAATGTATTTTATATTTGAGATTCTTCAAATAGCCACCCTTTGCCTTGATGGCAGCTTTGCACACTCTTGGCATTCTCCCAACCAGCTTCACCTGTAATGCTTTTCCAACAGCTTTAAAGGAGTTCCCACATACGCTTCGCACTTGTTGGCTGCTTTTCCTTCACTCTGCGGTCCGACTCATCCCAAACCATCTCAATTTGGTTGAAGTTGGGGGATTGTGGAGGGCAGGTCATCTGATGCAACACTCCATCACTCTCCTTCTTGGTAAAATAGTCCTTACACAGCATGGAGGTGTGTTGGGTCATTGTCCTGTTGAAAAACAAATTATAGTCCCACTAAGCCCAAACCAGATGGGATGGCGTACTGTATCTCTGCAGAATGCTGTGGTAGGTGGAATGAGTAGGTGTTCTAAAACTTTTGACCGGATCTCTCTTTTGAAGAACATATCAAGACTGTTTCAAGGACAGCTTTTTTCCATCTACGTAACATTGCAAAAATCAGAAACTTTCTGTCCAAAAATGATGCAGAAAAATGTATCCATGCTTTTGTCACTTCTAGGTTAGACTACTGCAATGCTCTACTTTCCGGCTACCCGGATAAAGCACTAAATAAACTTCAGTTAGTGCTAAATACGGCTGCTAGAATCCTGACTAGAACCAAAAAATGTGATCTTCCTGTTTGGGTTGGAGCCCCCCTTGGGTTGTGCCGTGGCGGAGATCTTTGTGGGCTATAATCGGCCTTGTTCTCAGGATGGTAAGTTGGTGGTTGAAGATATCCCTCTAGTGGTGTGGGGGCTGTGCTTTGGCAAAGTGGGTGGGGTTATATCCTTCCTGTTTGGCCCTGTCCGGGGGTATCATCGGATGGGGCCACAGTGTCTCCTGACCCCTCCTGTCTCAGCCTCCAGTATTTATGCTGCAGTAGTTTGTGTGTCTGGGGGCTAGTGTCAGTTTGTTATATCTGGACTACTTCTCCTGTCCTATCCAGTGTCCTGTGTGAATTTAAGTATGCTCTCTCTAATTCTCTCTTTCTCTCTTTCTTTCTTTCTCTCTCTCGGAGGACCTGAGCCCTAGGACCATGCCTCAGGACTACCTGACATGATGACTTCTTGCTATCCCCAGTCCACCTGGCCGTGCTGCTGCTCCAGTTTCAACTGTTCTGCCTGTGATTATTATTATTTGACCATGCTGGTCATTTATGAACATTTGAACATCTTGGCCATGTTCTGTTATAATCTCCACCTGGCACAGCCAGAAGAGGACTGGCCACCCCACATAGCCTGGTTCCTCTCTAGGTTTCTTCCTAGGTTTTGGCCTTCCTAGGGAGTTTTTCTACCCACCGTGCTTCTACACCTGCATTGCTTGCTGTTTGGGGTTTTAAGCTGGGTTTCTGTACAGCACTTTGAGATATCAGCTGATGTATGAAGGGCTATATAAATAAATTTGATTTGATTTGATTTAGTGCACTTTTTAGCATTGCTAGCCTTCGTATTGAAAATAGTGCCACTTGTGTTCAGTGTCGGTATGAAGGTTTGACAATCTGGATACCGCCTAACCCTAGTTTCTATAGAAATCCAGGCTGCAGTCTGAGTAAGCATGTAGGGAATTTTATTGCTGTTCCAGGGGCAGGGCTGTACTGACGAGTCTGTGGCTCTGACCAAGAATAATGTATTGGAGGGGGTGTTTCCAAATGTCCTTCTGCCATGTCCCTTAAGAAGAAAAGACTGGAATGTGGATCTTACGCAATGGTCTGTTTCCCTGTGTACATGTTATAACGTACATAACATATGAAAATATTGTATCTGTCCATTACGTACATGGCGCATTTCAGAACCTACACTGTGATTGATGTGCTAAATAAATACAATTAGTAATAGTGGTAGTCATCATAGTAGTAATGGTCGTTGTAGAAAATTGGTATCCCTTTACTCATGTCAATCCACTGGAATAAATGCTTGCTAATAAATGTCCCAATGGCCTAGAAAGTCACCACTAGATTTGTTTATTTAGGCCAACCAGATGGCTTTCCTCAGCTACTGTACCACCACTTGTAACCATTCTAAGTGTTGGAGAGAATTTAGCTATATTATAAGTCACAGTGAGAGTGAAACTGGTATGCTAACCATGCTATGCAATTGAGGAAGAGTGACAGAAAGAGAGAAGGGGGAATAGAGAGGAAGAGGAGAGAGGGCGAGAGGGGTGGGGGGCGGAAGAGATTAATTGTGAACACAACCACTCTGGTGAATTAAACACAGGAATCTCCAGTACAATTTTGTGCATTCCCCTTTCCCACACAGGCCTCCAGACTGCTACCATTTAGGGACAGTTCAATATTTATTTGGGGGTAGTCCAAATAGGGGAGGATTGTTAAATAGAAATTGCTTTCGGAAGGGTTGTTGGACCCTTTGACTTGGCTGTGCGAGTAAAACATTTAGTTGGTCGCATCGGTGTGAGCTGCACATTCTACATGGTCACCTCACTCAAAGCATCTAATTGTTTTAGGAGGCTAAAAATAAGATTTGGTCATACAGTAATGTGCATTCTCCTATAATGTCTGCCCTGCTGCTGTGCCTGTTTCGCAGGGGCCTGGATGCTGTGATGAGTGAGCCACTCTCAATGGCTCTCCCACTGTGCTCCGGGAGAAAAAAAATGCTTCCTGATTGTATAACATTTCAAAATCAAGAAGAAAAAAAAACATCTAAAAAACAGCTATCCTGTGTAATACTTGTTGTCAGAGTTGAAGAGAGGGGGTTCTCAGCTTTCTGTAGGTATACGTTTTATGTTTCAACTC
The DNA here is from genome assembly GCF_018296145.1 of Oncorhynchus tshawytscha. Lineage (NCBI taxonomy): Eukaryota > Metazoa > Chordata > Actinopteri > Salmoniformes > Salmonidae > Oncorhynchus > Oncorhynchus tshawytscha. The sequence continues at coordinate 8,553,310 of NC_056447.1, read as the reverse complement.
AATTTTGAGCTCTATAGCACCTATTTTTGCAACCAACATATTTTATATGGCTTTTGAGATAAACACCAAATGCGCATTGGCCATTGCGAGTGCATGGGCCTCATTGGGTAGTAGGCTAAGACTGCTACGTTTTTTTAGGACATTACATTTGCTGTTACATTAATACATGGCTACTACCAGTGGGTATTATATTTAGAATAACGATAGAGCTAATGTGTTTTGAGTTTCCACTTACTCAGGTTGTGAATTAAATCTGCCTATGATATTCGTTCACATAAAGATGTAGGCAAATTCATGTTTATTGAACTAAAACATATCTATTAGGGCTGTCCCCGATTGAAGAAGATCTTGGTCGACCGAGAGTCGTCCTAGTCTTTCGACTAATTGATTGGTCTAAATGTTTCAACTGATTTTTCCCATATATAGACAGACACACCCTATGTGTTTGAATAATATAATCAACTACATATGCACTGAGCTTGTCTGATGCTTTAAGCACACACAAATGCCTCAAGAAAGAGCCTGATGATCACACTGTGTTTAAAAAAATTGCCAGCGCATGCCTGTGTGACTGAAGCACGTTGTCTCACTCTCCTCCCTACTGCAGCGAAACGGCACCAAAGCACAGCAAGTGTTTATTGAACTGTCTGTGCTGAAGCTGCAAAATAATTTCAATCATTTATTAGTCTCTTTTTCTGACTGAAAAGTTATGTTACCGAAATCCCTAATTTGTTTACGAAAAACATGACCTATTCCCTCAACCCTGCTCTCTTTACGTGGATCAAGTAAGCGTCACAGGCGACCAATAGGGCCTGACCTATCATAATCACATCAATAAATTGGTTACAAAAAACTCAGAACACAGTAATGACGAAAGCAAAATGGATGAGGAGGCCATGAAAAAGAAACTCGAAATGGGCAAATGTTTACTGGTTGCTCAGGGGGGAAAGTCAGATCTGTGGAAGACATTTGACGTAGTTGAGGAAACTAGGGATGCACGATATATCGGTGAACATATTGGAATTAGCCAATATTAGCTAAAAATGCCAACATCGGTATCAGCCCGATGTCTAGTTTAAAGGCGATGTTAACTTTTTTAGGATAGAGGGCAGCATTCGGAATTTTGGATGAAAAGCGTGCCCAAAGTAAACTGCCTGCTACTCAGGCCCAGATATGCATATAATTGGTAGATTTGGATAGAAAACACTCTAAAGTTTCCAAAACTGTTCAAATAATGTCTGTGAGTATAACAGAACTGATATGGCAAGCGAAAACCTGAGGAAAATCCATCCAGGAAGTGCCATTATTTTGAAATAGCTGTTTATCCAATGAAAGCCTATCCACCATTTAACTTCATTGGGATAGGGGCAGTATTTTCACGTCCGGATGAAAAGCGTGTCCGAAGTAAACTGCCTGCTACTCAGGCCCAGAAGCTAAGATATGCATATTATTAGTAGATTTGGATAGAAAACACTCTGAAGTTTCTAAAACAGTTCGAATGATGTCTTTGAGTATAACAGAACTTATTTGGCAGGCGAAACCCCGAGGACAAACCATTCAGACATTTTTTTGAGGTCACTCTCTTTTCAATGAGTTTTCATTGGGAATACAGATTTCTAAGGGACTTGCTTGCAGTTCCTATCGCTTCCACTGGATGTGGAGGTTTTTCCTTTGAGAAATGAAGAAGTAGCACTGTTCAGAACGAGGGTAGAGAGAAGTGTACTCTTTGTTAGAGGCATGTGACCTGAAAGCTTGCTACACTTTGTTTTCCTCCGGTATTGAACACAGTTCATCCCGTATTAAATCTGATCGATTATTTATGTAAAAGAATACCTAAAGTTGTATTAGGAAAGTTGCTTGAAATGTTTGGACAAAGATTACAGATAACAGGGCCTCCCGGGTGGCGCAGGGGTTAACGGCGCTGTACTGCAGCGCCAGCTGTGCCACCAGAGACCCTGGGATCGTGCCCAGGCTCTGTCGTAACCGGCCGCGACCAGGAGGTCCGTGGGGCGATGCATAATTGGCATAGCGTCGTGAGGGTTTGGCCGTGACTAATCTAATTGGCTGCTGACTGTTTGTAATGTTTTGTTTGCTGAGCGCTGTCCTCAGATAATCGCATGGTTAGCTTTCGCCGTAAAGCCTTTTTGAAATCTGACACGGCGGCTGGATTAACAACAAGTTAAGCTTTATTTTGATGTGTTGCACTTGTGATTTCATGAAAGTTAAATATTTATAGAAATTTAAATTGAATTTGGCACACTGCAATTTCACCAGAAGTTGTCGAGATGGGATGCTAGCGTCTCACTGATCCATATGAAGTTAAAAACCGATGTCAAAGCTGCTGTGCATACCTATATGATGTTATTATGCCACGTAAAATGTTGCGCTATACGTGCAACACAGCATTACTAACCTAGCCCACACAATGTCTGCTGTGTGGATCGAGCAGTCAACAAGTCGAGCAGTCATTTGAAAGAGTAAGAACATTTAAGCGAAACAACTCAAAGTCAAAATCCATTAAAGCCAAGATAATGGAATTCATTGCCCTTGACAATCAACTGTTCTCTGTCATGGGTGATGTTGGCTTTTGCCGATCGGTCAAGTACCGGTACATACTACCAACTGCGCTATTTTTCAGATGTTGCCCTACCGGAGTTACACAGCGTCACAACTATTAGCTTTATGACATACATACTATGGAACGCTTTGCGTGTTAATACAGTAGCACTGTCAAAGCTGTACAAAAAAAAGTCTACAAACAAGCAAACACTGGCCACGAACGATGTATTTACAATACCGTGTTGGTAATAAAGCATCATTTGTTCGACCGCAACTTCGGGGGAAGCTAGCTTTCGCTTGGTACCTAGCTAGCACCAATACAACCAGCCTGAAAACAATGACCAGCAGAAACTGCAGTCGTTTTCATTATTCTTAGCAATTCCTTCCAGTTCTCTGCTGCCAATGACTGGAACAAACTGCAAAAATCACTGAAGCTGAAGACTCATATCTCCCTCACTAGCTTTAAGCACCAGCTGTCAGAGCAGCTCACAGATCAATGCACCTGTACATAGCCCATCTGTAAATAGCCCATCCAACTACCTCATCCCCATACTGTTATTTATTTTGCTCCTTTGCACCCCAGTATCTACTTGCACACTCATCTTCTGTACATCTATCACTCCAGTGTTTAGTTGCTTGTAATTATTTCACCACTATGGCCTATTTATTGCCTTACCTCCCTTTTCCTACCTCATTTGCACACACTTTTTCTATCGTATTATTGACTGTATGTTTGTTTATTCCATGTGTAACTCTGTTGTTGTTGTTTGTGTCGCACTGCTTTGCTTTATCTTGGCCAGGTCGCAGTTGTAAATGAAAACTTCACAACTAGCCTACCTGGTTAAATAAAGGTGAAATAAAATAAATGTAAAAAATATATATATATATATATATATATATATATATAACCTCCGATCCAACAGGTCCCAGACATGCTCAATGGGATTGAGATCCGGGCTCTTCACTGGCCATGGCAGAACACTGACATTCCTGTATTGCAGGAAATCACGCACAGAACGAGCAATATGGCTGGTGGCATTGTCATGCTGGATGAGCCTGCAGGAAGGGTATCACATGAGGGAGGAGGATGTCTTCCCTGTAACGCACAGCGTTGAGATTTCCTGCAATGACAACAAGCTCAGTCCGATGATGCTGTGACACACCGCCCCAGACCATGACGGACCCTCCACCTCCAAATCGATCCTTCTCCAGAGTACAGGCCTCGGTGTAACGCTCATTCCTTCGACGATAAACGCAAATCCGACCCTCACCCTAGGTGAGACAAAACCGCGACTCGTCAGTGAAGAGCACTTTTTGCCAGTCCTGTCTGGTCCAGCGACAGTGGGGTTGTGCCCATAGGCAACGTTGTTGCCGGTGATGTCTGGTGAGGACCTGCCTTACAACAGGCCTACAAGCCCTCAGTCCTGCCTCACAGTCTATTGCGGATAGTCTGAGCACTGATGGAGGGATTGTGCGTTCCTGGTGTATCTCAGGAAGTTGTTTTTGCCATCCTGTACCTGTCACGCGGGTGTGCTGGTCGGATGTACCGATCCTGTGCAGATGTTGTTACACGTGGTCTGTGTAGTTATTTGGATTTTGACTAATTATCTTTGAAAGACAGGGTCCTGAAAAAGGGATGTTTCTTTTTTGCTGAGTTTATATAGATACTGAAACAGATGTCCTTTTGCTATGTTTTTGGGGAAGAACATTGACCAGCACTGTATGTGCGTGAGACAACTTTACCAGCATCATAGCATACGTATCGATGAATCTTTGTGACATATGAAATAAGAGTGATAGTTTAATCAATGTGTAATAACTACGTAAACATTTTTAAACGTGTTAAATAATTATGTGACGTGCAGTCATATTCTGGTCCTGATTGGTCAACAAGTTTTTTCAACACATCAAACAGTGTTATTTGACACATCAAACAGTGTTATTTGACACATCAAACAGTGTTATTTGACACATCAAACAGTGTTATTTGACGTGTATCTTTTTTGACACGCAAAGACCCAAACGGCGTTCCATAGAAGTCCTGTTTGAGAATGAAACGACTGAACAACGAAACAGCACAGCAAGTAAGTGAAAGAAATAGGTTTTGATTATGTTTTACCGGTAATGGGGACATATGTAAATGCCAAATGAACTTTTTGGTCAGTGTGGTGTGTGTGTGTGTAACCTATTTAACTAGGCAAGTCAGTTAAGAACCAATTCTTATTTACAATGACGGCCTACCCCGACCAAACACGAACGACGCTGTGCCAATTGTGCGCCACCCTATGGGACTCCCAATCACAGCGGATGTGATACCACCTGGATTCGAACCAGGGACTGTAGTGACATCTCTTGCACAGATGCAGTGCCTTAGACCGCTGCGTCCATGTGTATGTTAAATATTTAATCGTACTAGAATACTAAAAAGGCCGCTAAAATTGTAAGTATCGGTATCAGTTTTTTTGACGAGAAAAATATTGGATATCGGTATCGGCCAAAATGTCATAACGGTGCATCACTAGTGGAAACTACTGGAGATCAAGAAAAAGGATAGAACAAGAGTTGCGGGAGTATTATGTTTGCCAAACAGTTACCGTTTGTGTGCCAGAGAGTCTGTCCTAACTGATTTTTAAAAAATATATAAAATCTTTATTACAGCAGACTAAAAACCATTGCATGCATTCGTGAATTGAGGTTTATTTATTGTTTAGGCTAATTATTCAAAGCTCACTTTGTTATTTAATTTTAAAACTGAAATGAATGCATTTCAAAGCATGCTGTGTGATGGCATGAACAAATTAATGAATGATTGGATTGATAGATACAGTAGCGTACATATTGAAATATAGGATATAGGCCTAGGTACGTTCCGGCATTAAGACTAAACAGGATGGATGCGCTCTTAGGCCTACATCTTGATGGAAGTTAACGACATTACTTATTATTATAATGATGATCATAATAATAATAATTGTAATAATAACAATAAGAAGGAGATCAAGAAAAAGGAGGGTATAGGAGCGAGAGCTTTATGCATATGTGTGACAAATAAGTGCTGTTAGATGACAATATTATTTTTGCCTGTTTGGAACAGTGTAAACAACCCTAAATAAATTATAAGTAATACCAGTCTGTTCTAACACATTTTTTGTAAAGCCTTTATTACAGCATAGCAAAGATTAAAAACAGACGAATCTGTGAAATTGCATTATCCAACATTTTGCTGTTGCATGAGAGTTGATGCTCATGGAATCAGTAGGCTATTAAACAAACACTCAAACAGGCAACAGAAGCAAGATCTGTCCTATTTCTGTGATATATGCGGATGATTTATAAAGCCAGGCACATTTAATAGTTAGGCTATTGATTATACACTTAATTAAATTGGGGTTTCCTCTCTCCTCAATTTTCTTAACACAATTAGGCTACGGCAAGGGCTGTTTCCTTGTCTTTGCTGCTGCTGCCTCCGCCGCATTGTTCTTAATCCCAAAATGCTACTTAACTTTGCTATTATGCACATAGCAACATAGGGAAAGGTGCCAAATCTACGGCGCACTGAAGATTATGTTTTATAACCGCAGACAGCGGCCGTATCCAATGCGGGAGAAACCTCATTTGTTATAAAATAATATTAGATTTATTAGTTCTATTATTTTTACATAATCTAACCATATACAATTTCAGTATTACATGTCTTAGAGTGATGGACTGTGCCTTCCCTGTGGCATCCGCAAAGAGAGACCACCTCCACTGAGACAGGCGCAAATCAGACAGGTAACTAAAGGAACCTCAGTCGACCAACAGCCTATCGACTAAAAATCGAACTGTCGTCCAAATGGGGTCAGCCCAATATATACACTACAGTTCAAAAGTTTGGGGTCACTTAGAAATGTCCTTGTTTTTGAAAGAAAAGCACATTTTTTTGTCCATTCAAATAACATCAAATTGACCAGAAATACAGTGTAGAGATTGTGATTCCTGCTTACAAGCAAAAATTTAAGCAGGAAGAACCAGTGACTCAGTCAATAAAAAAGTGGTCAGATGAAGCAGATGCTAAGCTACAGGACTGTTTTACTAGCACAGACTAGAATACGTTCCAGAATTCTTCTGATGGCATTGAGGAGTACACCACATCAGTTACTGGCTTAATCAATAAGTGCATCGATGACGTCGTCCCCACTGACTGTACATACATACCCCAACCAGAAGCCATGAATTACAGGCAACATCCGCACTGAGCTAAAGGCTAGAGCTGCCGCTTTCAAGGAGCGGGACTCTAACCCAGAAGCTTATAAGAAATCCTGCTATGCCCTCCAACAAACCATCAAACAGGCAAAGCGTCAATACAGGACTAGTCTAAGAGAGAAGTTCAGTAATGCCTCAAACACAATTCAACAGTGAAATGGGCTACTTCTTTGTGAATTAATGAGGTGGAACACACCTAAATTCAAACTGTTCCAAAATAATTTGAAATTGACAAGTTGAAACAGCCTATACTGTAGATAATTAGCAGTCAGCATGCCTTGGTTTAAGGGCAGCGTGGGTTAACTGTCCTGTTGCGCAACAATCACATTTTGGAACAGTGAGTGCATTGTGACATCACGCGCTGTGGCGACCATTAGAGATATTTTGAACTCACAAGTGAAAAGGTTAATGATACCTCAGCATGTAAATTGTGTTGGTCATGGTATCACTCCCTGACGAAGGCTAGACAAGACAAGCCAAAACGTTTTTGAGTTTTAAAGATTTTTTTCAATTGAACATTCCACTGCAATGAAGGCATTTTAATTGCATGAAGAGTGCCTTGGTCCTCCACATTTTTGATGTGTTTGGTCATGTGTTGTTCCATGATTGCAAACAAATGTGGAACATAGAGGGGCAAGTGTTCAACAGATCCAACTGGTCTAACCATATTCACACTGAGAGTATTGTTCAACAGATGACTTGTTGGAGGTCTGATGAACTGTGTTATAACACTGTAACACCGTCATGTTCAGATGGATAGCGTGATAAATTGACATTGAGTCAATGTCTCTTACAGTGTTGTTGATTAAGAGTGATTGCCATTGGAAACACGACCCTTCGTTCCCCCCTGATTTTACGTGCCTTTTTTAAGTAGACCCATACTACGAACTAGTGATTCATCAGATCAAAAGCACAGCTCTCATAACACAACAAGCAATTAGGGTTTAGGACTAGCCACTTTACTTGTCACAAGGCCCAGCAGAGGGTACATATTAGAAGATTACAATTTGAAAGAAAAGAGCAGCTGCTTCTCCCTTTTGACCAATTGAACAATAGATTAATATCTCAATGGGACTTAACTGGTCAAAATAAAACTTAAAACAAAATAAAAAGATGAGCGAGCGACATGGCTAACCCCTTTTCATAAGCATAATATTTTGTGCTGCCTATTTCTACCTGACCTGACACACACACACACACACACACACACACGTGTCTGTACATAGACCGTGCAGCCAGAACTCAGCACAGCACCAGATTAATGGCTAACGTCTCCATGCCAACCATTGTCAGCTTTATCAGGCCAGCAGACATAGAGCGCAGATGCCAAGAGTCTTAAAGAGCAGACAGTTATAGCTCCATTTGATGTCCTGCAATCAAGGGTGAGAGGAAGGGGAGTGGAAGTGTGGGGGTTGGAAGAGGTAGGAGGGCCAAGAATTTAAGCCCAAGCAGAAGCCTGTGAATTTTCTCTGCAACAAATAGGTCCTTTTTGGAACACCATAAAAGCCTTTAGAAAATACAAACAAACACTCTGCCAAATGGAACTACTTTACCACATTGGTAACATTAATTCATCATGAAATACATATTAAATTCATGGCACAAATTGCAAGATGCAACATACAGTATGTTTCTTAAAGCAGTTAATGAATTCTAATCTTCTAAGACATCTGTATTATACAACATCACCATTGTGGAACAGCAGTGTGCTAGCTAGGAAACACAGTCAGCCAGGAATGCAAAGACATTTGGATAGACAGTGTGTGAAAACACAGTCCTACCATTTGTCAATATTTATGTGTGAGCAAATAGACAAGAGAAAACATTCACATGGAGACCAGACAAAGCACTTCACCAGGTTAACAGAAGGCGCCATTACTGGACAACTTAAAATGTGTTGTAGTCTTTATCTTCCTGTTGATCACACTTGGTCTGAATTGATGTGTACAGTTTGTGCTCATGCTATTGTGTAGTGTGACACATTTTTGCCTAATCAATGTGCTATTTAGGATAGGATGGACACATTGTGCTCTAGGGCATAATCAATGGGGGCCTGTCTGACTTAGATAGGGTCATACTGTAGTATGCTGTAATATCAATTATTCATCTCTGGATCAGAGCACACACACATGCACTCTCTCTCACACACAACCAGACAGCATTTACATCTTCACTCACACCTCGCATTCCTGGTAATGTATCTAGGGCCATGTGCCTCTCCAGGTCCTGCTCTCTGGTCCCCATAGGTACAGGAATAGATGGAAAGGTCATTTGACCCACATTTCCACGAAATTGGGCACACACATCTTTGTTTTTCTTTACTTTATAAGAGAAACCCTGATAGATGGATGTGATGTGTTCTGCCACATACACTGGAGGACAAAGTGGGCCTCTTATTCACGTCAAAGCCTCAATGGCCGTCCAAGGGTAAGCATACTGGGGAAGCGATCCCTAATTCTCAGAGTAGACTATGTCTGAGAGGGCTGATCGGTGGCCTGAGGTGAGAGAGCTGACTGTCACGATGTGACGCCATCTTGCACTAGGAACCGAACTAAACCAATGTGAATGAAAATAATTAGTAGTACATATTTCCAATGTGTATTCAAACCATTTTAGAGCTGTTTTTCTGCCCATAATCTCCACCCCCCATTCCTCCATTTTGATTTATTCTCTTTGGGCAGGTGTTACCAGATCTAGGCTACCATGCATGGGAAACTCACATTTCATATTATGCAACGTGTGGACAGCAGCTCTGTTCGATACTGACACCACTGGGACCAGTCAGTTTCACTCTATTGTGTTCCCTAGCCTCTTTGTTCAAGATTTCAGCAGGTGGTTTTCTCCTTGGAAGTGACAGCTAATCCAGCTACACTGCAGTGCTCATTGAAAAACACGAAAGATAATGATGCTCTGCCCACTCAACTGCACACTTGCTCATTGGTAAGCTATAATGTCATGTGGGTGGGACATGTACTGTGTCATATACATCAGTCTTCCATTGCAGTGCGCTAACTGATAATGAAAATGTCGTGCTCCTTCAGACAGTGAGTCACATGAACGTGGCAGGCAGACGGACATCAAGACATTCGATTGAATGTTGAAATGGGCAAAACTAGTGACTTAAGCGACTTTGAGCGTGGTATGATCGTCAGTGCCAGGCGTGCCGGATTCAATATCTCAGAAACGGCCACCCTCCTGGGCTTTTCGCGCTTGACAGTGTCTAGGGTATATCGAGCATGGAGCGACAAACAAAGAAAAATCCAGTCAGGGGCAGTCCTGTGATTGAAAACAGCTCGTTGATGAGAGGTCGAAGGAGAATGGCAAGAATTGTGTAAGCTAACAGACAGGCCACAAACAGACAAATAATGGCACAGTACAACAGTGGTGTGCAGAACAGCCTCTCGGAACGCACAACTCGTTGATCCTTGTCACGGATGGGCTATTGCAGCAGTCGACCACACCGGGAGACACTCCTATCAGCTAAAAACTAGACGAAGCGGCTTCATTGAGCACGCATGCGATCACCAACACTGGACAGTTGAGGAGTGGAAAAACATTAACTGTCTGACGAATCCCAGTTCCTGTTGCATCATTCTGATGGCAGTCAGGATTTGGCATAAGCAGCATGAGTCCATAAACCCATCTCTCTGGTGTCAATGGTACAGGCTGCTGGTGATGGCATACCACCGTTCAATCTGCAGCAACTGGGACAACATCCCGGTGGAACGTTTCCAGCTTCTAGAATCCATTCTCCAAAGACCCGGTACTAGATGGGTGTACTTAAATAAACTAGCCGGTGAGTGTATATTCATATTCAAGTCTTTCAATACAGGTCTACCTATTGGATGAGTATTGGATTAATGTTGGCAAATGCTCAAAGCAACTCTGTGGGACCACACTGGATTAACTCCTGTGTAATTGAAACCATCCAGACTGACTGTCTAGAGAGACCTAGATATCTGAGTGAGCTGGTTGGTATTCATCAAAGAGAAAGGGAAAGAGAGAGACAGAGAGAAAGAGATAGAAAGGAAGAGAGAGAGAGAAGGGGAGGGGGAGAGAAGGGGGAGAGAAAGAAAGAGGAGAGAAAGGTAGAGATAGATAGAAAGACAGACTGAGAGGTCAAAGGAATTGTCTGTAGAGAGAGACAGGATTGTGTTGAGGCACAGATCTGGGGTAGGGTACCAACAAATGTCTGCAGCACTGAAGGTCCCCAAGAACACAGTGACCTCCGTCATTGTTAAATGAAAAAAGTTTGGAACCACCAAGACTCTTCCTAGAGCTGGCCGCCCGGCCAAACTGAGCAATCAGGGAAGAAGGGCCCTGGTCAGGGAGGTGACCAAGAACCCGATGGTCACTTTGACAGAGCTCAAGATTTCCTCTGTGGAGATAGTTGTCCTTCTGGAAGGTTCTCCTATCTCTGCAGCACTCCACCAATCAGGCCTTTATGGTAGAGTGGCCAGACAGAAGCCACTTCTCAGTAAAAGGCACATGACAGCCCGCTTGGAGTTTGCCAAAGGGCACCTAAAAGACTCTTAAACCATGAGAAACAAGATTCTCTGGTCTGATGAAACCAATATTGAACTCTTTGGCCTAAATGCCAAGCGTCACGTCTGGAGGAAACCTGGCACCATCCCTACAGTGAAGCATGGTGGTGGCAGCATCATGCTGGGACTGGGAGACTAGTCAGGATCGAGAGAAAGAGGAACGGAGTGAGGTAGGTAGTGAGAGATCCTTGATGGAAACCTGCTCCAGAGCACTCAGGACCTCAGACTGGTGCAAAGGTTCACCTTCCAACAGGACAACAGCCCTAAAGCACACAGCCAAGACAACGCAGGAGTGGCTTCGGGACAAGTCGTTGAATGTCCTTGAGTGGCCCAGTCAGAGCCTGGCCTTGAACCCGATCAAACATCTCTGGTGAGACCTAAAAATAGCTGTGCAGCGAAACTCCCCATCCAACCTGACAGAGCTTGAAAGGATCTGCAGAGAAGAATGGGAGAAACTCCCCAAATACAGGTGTGCCAAGCATACCCAAGAAGACTTAAGGTTCTTCAACAAAGTACTGAGTAAAGGGTCTGAATACTTATGTAAATATGATGTTTAATTTTTTAAATAAATATACATACATTTCTAAAAACCTGTTTTTGCTTTGTCATTATGGGGTATTGTGTGTAGATTGACGAGAGAGAAAAAACTATTTAATCCATTTTAGAATAAGGTTGTAAAGTAACAAAATGTCGAAAAAGGGAAAGGGTCTGAATACTTTCCAAATGCACTATAGAGAAACAAAGATAAATCTGGCAAACACCTTGAAAAACAGCTAGCTATTTGATTTATACCTAGACCCTCTCTAGCCTTTCCTACCCAGCCATGCGTTATCAATGCCATATGTAGCTCACACCACACCCGACCGAGTATGCAGTGATATTTCATGAGTTCACACATCTAGTCATCCACCAATATCACAGTTCTAACAGTGTTCATTACTCTATGTTAGGGAGTGGGCAGGAGAGAGCTGTGATGAGAGGATAGGATGTGAACTTTGTAGGAAGAGTTGAACCCAGGTTTTGTGTGTGTTTGGTATGTTGTCACAGCTGGATCCAGTTCAGAGGAACACAAGTGACTTCGAGGAAAGCTCTCGAGCTCAGCTGGGATGCTTCAACTGACCGTGAAGCCTGCAACAGTAAACTCAACACTCCATGCTGGTAAAGACGGCTATAGTTATTGTTATATATAGTTATTGATTCAAAATGTGACGTAACCCTCAAATATATTTTGGGAATATATATTCTTAGATATCTAATAAAATAAAATGTTATTGGTCACATATGCCGAATACAACAGGTGTAGTAGACCTTACAGTGAAATGCTTACTTACAAGCCCCTAACCAACAGTGCAGTTTAAAGAAAAAAATTGGAAAAAAATACAAATAACAATAAGAAATAAAAGTAACAAGTAATTAAAGAGCAGCAGTAAAATAACATTACATTTTCAATGGCTTTCAATTTGCTGAATCCTATTATTAGGCTACGAATTACCTCTTTGCACTTGTTTGATATTGCAACGCCCTTATTTACCTTGCACAACTAAGAGAAACGTGGCTTCCTGTGCTGGAGGTCCCTCCCCCTTCCATCACCTGATGTGGGTTGTATGGCCTTGGTACGCTGATCGTTTGACTGTCTTGCTCAAATACTGCACCACCCTTACGACAGATACAGACACGTCGAAGTTGTAGGCCATAGCAAATGCATCAGCTGTGCCTAAGCATGTTCTAGGCGTATCAACCCTTTCAGTGTATCCAAAGAAGATGAATGATCCTTCGCATTGTATGGGGCAGGGCATATTGAATATCACCTTTTGCATTAACACTAAAAGCTGTATTTCTTACAACTCACTGTACCATTAAGGGACACACCATAGCAGGGCTGGCTCTAGCCTTTTGGGGGCCCTAAGCAAGATTTGGTCGGGAGCCCTAAGCGAGAAGACCTTCTGTATTCTGCTATTCTAAATCTCAACAGTAAATTGAGACCCTAACTGAGTTACTAAAAATAATATAATAATATTTGGGGGGAGTTGAGGGTCCCTTAGCGGCCTTGGGCCCCAAGCGACCGCGGGCCCAAGTGACCGCTTTTGTCACTTATGCCTGGAGTCATTTCATAGATAATATATATTACTCCTTTACTTACTTTTGTCTTTGAAATGTAGTCTAAAGCTAGTAGCATCCCTTTAACTGCTATGAGACCAGGCAGAGACTCTAGCAGCCAGGAGCTGTGATGACTAAGCAGATTCACAGTCATCACAGCTCATGACTGCTAGACTCTCTGCCTGGACTATTACATTCCTTTGCCTTGACTTACAGAGCTAGGCTGCTAGCAATGTCTATTAAATCCATGCAATACAGCTAGCTAGCTGGAGCTTGAACTATATAAGCAACCAGATTTCAACCCAATTGGACACTAACACCAAGCCCAAACCAATTTTATTAATTTGAGGACAGATCAAAAAGCATTAAACCTTTATGGTAATTTAGCTAGCTAGCTTGCAGTTGCTAGCTAATTTGTCCTATTTCGCTAGCTTGCTGTTGCTAGCTAATTTGTCCTGGGATATAAACGTTGAGTTGTTAATTTACCTGAAATGCACAAAGTCCTCTACTCCGACAATTAATCCACACATAAAACGGTCAACCAAATCGTTTCTAGTCATCTCCCCTTCTCCCAGGGTTTTTCTTCTTTGGACTTTATATGGCGATTGGCATGTGACGCGAGGAGTATGGTCAGCATGATATGGGAGATTCAGGAGCGGCACCCAGGACTCGTTTTTCACGACCATCAACAAAGCACCAAATTGTGGAATAATGGTGTCGCATCCCTCTTGATTTTCAGACACTTGTGCTATGCCAAGGCACATTGAAGATGTTCTCGTGTCTCATGGTGTCCCAACGCCCTATTAAGACACTTTATGTTGGTGTTTCCTTAATTTTGGCAGTTAGGGGGTAGAGGCACGTACGGTTAGCCTAAGTTCTACATAACCAACGATACTGCATAACAAAAAAACACACACTGCAGAAAAGTAGTACTTGAAAGTAAATAAAATAAACAAATTAAGAAAAAACATAGTTTATACAAATAAACATTAAATCCCATTACTATTGTAAAATGTTAGTCTAAAACATTTAGTTAGGCTTTTAGACATGCAAAGCCGCTCAAACATTGGCAAACTCCTGACAAAACATATATATAGGGCTTGTATATAGGGCTTTATACATATATAGGGCTTGGCAGTATACCTGAGCAATAAGGACCAAGGGGGCAGCAGGTAGCCTAGTGGTTAGAGCATTGGGCCAGTAACCGAAAGGTTGCTGGATCGAGTCCCCGAGCTGACAAGGTAAAAATCTGTTGGTATGTCTGTCATTGTAAATAAGAATTGTTCTTAACTGACTAATTAAATAAATAGAACAAATAAATATATACCACGCAATGCAGAGTACCATGATTTAGCCATGCTCTCATATACCACAGCTTTCAGCCAATCAGTGGTTTGAGAATGCTGATTGGCTGAAAGGTGTGGTATATGAGTGAGTATACCACAGGTATGACAAAACATTTATTTTGATATATTCTCACGATTCTATACGGAAAGTATTCAGACTCTGTCACGCCCTGGTCGAAGTATTTTGTGTTTATCTTCATTTATTTGGTCAGGCCAGGGTGTGGCATGGGTTTTTGTATGTGGTGTGTATGTATTGGGATTGTAGCTTAGTGGGGTGTTCTAGTTAAGTCTATGGCTGTCTGAAGTGGTTCTCAATCAGAGGCAGGTGTTTATCGTTGTCTCTGATTGGGAACCATATTTAGGCAGCCATATTCTTTGAGTGTTTCGTGGGTGATTGTCCTTAGTGTCCTTGTTCCTGGTCTCTGTGTTAGTTTACACAAGTATAGGCTGTTTCGGTTTTCATTACGTTCATTACGTTCTTTGTTTTGTAGTGTTTATAGTTCATTCGTGTTTTACGTTTGTTTATTAAACATGGATCGAAATCTACACGCTGCATTTTGGTCCGACTCTCCTTCACCACAAGAGAACCGTTACAGACTCCTTCACTTTTCCTACATTTTGTTACGTTACAGTCTTATTCTAAAATGTATTAAATAACTTTTTTTCCCCATCAATCTACACACAATACCCCATAATTACAAAGCGAAAAAAAGGTTTTAAGACATTTTAGAAGTATTCAGAACCTTTATTATGAGACTCAAAATTGTGCTCAGGTGTATCCTGTTTCCACTGATCTGAATAAATATGCAAAAAAAACCTGTTTTTGATTTGTCATTATGGAGTATTGTGTGTAGATTGATGAAGGGAAAAAAAATATTTAAAGCAGTTTTAGAATAAGACTATGGTAAAAATGTGGGAAAAGCCAAGGGGTCTGAATACTTTCCGAATTGATATTCCATACTGTGATTTTATTAAGATTCGATGTTCCAAACATATTGCTTTCCACTTGTGACCGACTGGCTCCATCGGTCTTATGTAGCAAAAATTTAAAATGTGTTGTTTTTTTTACATTAGATAATAGTAGAGACTCAGAGCGATAAAATGGTATATCATACACTACAGTTGAGGAACAATGGGAAAGTAATTATGCTTTGAAAGTTGATAAACTTGTAAACTCACTTTTGAGAAAATGGCCTTTGAATTTTTGGGTACTACTACTGGAGAGCCCTTCTTGTCTACACCCATTCAGCATCGTTCACACCCTCTTAAGCTTTAGCCCCACCCATCTCTTTAAGGCTTGATCCAAGTGTTCTGTACCAACAACAGCAGTCAAGCACCCAAGCTAACTTGCTAGCTACTTCAAGACACAAATGAGACAACAGCTCACTGAACATAACTCACCCTAGCAGAGCTGGTTAGGCTGTTATGTTATTCAGAGTGTTGGTGACTGCAAATGTGCTGTCAGATTGTCCGTTCATAAATTCAGAGCGTTTCACTCTCGGAGCATTAGAGCGCACACTGGACGCTCTGGCCGATGAGTAGGGTTGATCCGAACTTTCTGACCTCACAACGGCAGTCAAGCACCCAAGCTAACTGACTAACATTGGCTAGCTTGCTTTCTACTTCCAGACACAAAAGACAGAACACCCCATTCTAACCATTTTACTTGCCCTAGCAGAGCTGGTTAGGCTGTTTTCATGTTATTCAGAGCGTTGGTGACTAACTGTGCTGCAGGCAACATTTTAATTACGCTTTTTTGCCAATGTTTCCTGACACTGGCCATATTCTACGGGTGTTGAGCGTTCGTAAATGCAGGTATTCTGCGCTCTGGCACGCTCAGAAGAGAGTGCTCTGATGGCCAGACTGATGCACCCGAAATGGTTACTTGCAAACGCACCCGAAATGGTTACTTGCATAGTGGAGTCTTTTGTTAAGACATGTAGCTTGCTAGCTAGGTGAACAATTAACCATAAACCCAACTCATGACATTACTACTTGGCATGAATCTGCAACCAAGTTCAATGTTAGCTAGCTAACATCAGGCTATAGCTAGCCAAGCAAATGGCTCTGAGATACGAATAATAAGATAATACCAGCCAGCAAGCCAGGCTAGCTAGCTAGGTAAACAATGAACCATAATCCCAACTCATGACATTACTGCCTTGCATGAATCTGCAGGTAGCTAGCTAACCAACTAGGTTAAATGTTAGCTAGCTAACATTAGGCCATAGCTAGCCAAGGTGTTTTCTAGATCTCCTTAGCAATCACACTAAAATTTCACTGATTTCAAAACTTGGTCCTCCAGAAAGTGGAGTTAACACAGTTTCATTACACAATACATTTTTTTTTAAAGCTGCGTTAGACAGGATTACCTAGACATACAATGGCTTGCGAAAGTATTCACCCACTTGGCATTTTTCCTGGATGCAGTCTATCACAGTGCCATCCATTTTGTTACAAATCACTTTATACCACCCACCACTGCGACCTGTATGCTCTAGTCAGCTGGCCCTCGCTACATATTCGTCACCAGACCCACTGGCTCCAGGTCATCTATAAGTCTATGCTAGGTAAAGCTCCGTCTTATCTCAGTTCACTGGTCCCGATAACAACACCCACCCGTAGCACACGTTCCAGCAGGTGTATCTCACTGATCATCTCCAAAGCCAACACCTCCTTTGGCCGCCTTTCCTTCCGGTTCTCTGCTACCAGTGACTGGAACGATTTGCAAAAATCGCTGAAGTTGGAGACTTTTATTTCCCTCACCAACTTTAAACTTCAGCTATCCGAGCAGCTAACCGATCGCTGCAACTGTACATAGTCCATCTGTAAATAGCCCACCCAATCTATCTACCTCATCCCCATACTTTAAAAAAATTTGATTTACTTTTCTGCTCTTTTGCACACCAGTATCTCTACTTGCACATCATCATCTTCTCATTTATCACTCCAGTGTTAATCTGCTAAATTGTAACTATTCGCTCCTATAGCGTATGTATTGCCTACCTCCTCATGCCTTTTGCACACACTGTATATAGACTTTCATTTTTCTACTGTGTCATTGATATGTTTATTGTGTTATTGGCTTGTTTATTGTTTACTCCATGTGTAACTCTGTGTTGTTGTCTGTCACACTGCTTTGCTTTATCTTGGCCAGGTCGCAGTTGCAAATGAGAACTTGCTTTCAACTAGCCTACCTGGTTAAATAAAGGTGAAATAAAATAAAAAATAAAATAAACTGTGTTTGTGCAAAATGTCTGCCCCCCTGTAAATAACCTTTTTCATATCTGGCCCCCCATAAGAATATAGTTGAATATCCCTGATTTACTGAGAGAAAACATAGCTAGCTAATATAGCCTGATACCAATGCTGGTGTAGGCCTAAATCAGCATGTTGTTTGTGCAACAGTATCTTCTAAATCAGAGATGAATGTTATCTACATGAAGTAAGAGAAAAAAAACATTTAATGTAGCCAAAGAATATAAGGTCCCACTCCCCTGGGTAACACTGACCAACACTTTGGTTCCTTCCCTGTCACAATAAAGTCTGCATAGAGATCCTATTAGTACTGCAATTCCTAATGCTTTGAATGCTTCCCTGGCTTTTTCATTTGTCAAACAACACCGTATTTAAGTGACACTTTTACATTGTAACTATAGAATTGAAATAATCATTATATTTCCATGACTCCAACAAATGTCACCCAAGTGTTTTGATCTAAATCGCAAGTCAAATTGAAATTGCAATATTTGGTTAACAATAAGGCCTTGATTTTTGCCCATATTGTGCAGCCCTACGTGGCAGTGTTTAAATTATCTAATGACATAAGTTTGATTGAACAGTATAAAACAATCCGAATGGAGAACTACCCATTGAAATCACTTAGAATGTATGGGTTGCCACCCTACGGTCACGCACAACTCATAAAGCAAATTTAGAACTTTTATTATTCAAAAACATAAAATACCCTCAAATATCATCGTACCGACAAACATTTGAAAATACTGCCCAGCCCTGCATTGCAAGGAACTTCAAAGCAGTTTTATCTTTTAAAACATTGTGTATCTGGTGGTAGTGGATGTGTACTATCAAAGATGGAATGTTTACAAGATAGCTGTTCCACTGTTGATGTGATGGAACTTTATTCCATCCTTCCCCGCACTGGTATTTTTAATGAGAGGAAGTAGCGGATGTTACACAATTATTTGAAAACCCAGTGGACTTTAAAATGTAGTGTGATTGAGTACTTTAGTACCACTGTACACCGTGTTGACAGTTCCTCTACATGCAGCTAAGGAATGGCTTGGGGGTACTTCAATTATCTTTCCATTTACCATAGTGAGAGAGTAGTAGAACTGGTCGGAATTTAAGAGAGACCGTTTGAGTAGAGCTCAAAGACATGTTTGATAGAACTGTCAGCGTCCATCAATCAAGGAACCCTTGATTTATGAGTAAAAAGATGGCTGAATGTCATCCAGTAATGAACCACTGTAGGTTTGGAATCAAATCTTAACGATGAACGTTGACTGATTCTAACAGCGGTGTCACTTTTTTTCCACTTTTCCATTTTTCCTCCTGTCAATGTGATTAACAACAGATGTGGTGTATGGCCACAGGAAATAATTAGTTTATAGGATTCTGGACCGCTATCCGTCAGTGCTTTGTAAGAGTTGCCCTATTGATTTGCCAGCTGTTGTGGTAATGCATTATCACTTATAACATATAAATATGGGCCAAACATAGTTATAACAGTTATCACAAGAGTGATACTGAGGCTTTGTTTCCATGTGACGCAATGCAATGAGTTGAAGATTCATCTCTAGGACAAGCTATTCGACTCTAGGTCTAACACTAATGAGCACATGATAAGGAGAGTACATTACCTTTCTGTAGATGAATAATGTCCGGGAAGTTGGCGAGTAGGCCCTGGTAGAGTGACAGTTTGTCCAGCATGTGGAAGAGGTCATACTTAGGTTGCTCCGCAAACATTTCCCCAATGTTTTCGTAAGTACGTCCCGTGTGGGAGATGGCGGTGTTGAGGCCGTCCGAGCAGTGGGGAGGGTCCAGCATGAAAGCCTGACTGACGTTCTGGAAGGCATTCCCCAGCCGCTGAAATTCCTTCCGGAAGCCTCCGAGGTGCTTCCGCACCAGTTCTGAGGCCACATGTGTAAGCTGCATGACGCTGTCATCCATTTTCTTGGCGAAGGACTTGAAGGAGTCCACACGTTCCTCCACGTCCTGCAGGTCCTGGTGTTCATTTGGGATCTGGAAGGTAAGCATGAAGTTGGCGCCCATCATCTCGTCCTTCTCTGCCCGCCTTTTGCCCAGCTTCCACTGCTTGTCGTCGGCGCACATGAGGAAGTGCTCGAAGCCCTCGTACTGAGACAGGACCGGGTGGCTAGTCATGTGGTCCATCCAGAGGATCAGCCGCCTCTTGCGCTTCTCGATGAAGTCCTCTTCGAAGCGCCCTGTTGCCTGTTTCTCGGGCAAGTGGGGCACGGAGATGACGGTGAACTTGTGCAGTAGACGGTTGTACAACCAGTCGAAGTGCTTGTAACGCCGGTACACAGGCCTCGCATTGTGGCTTGGGGTCACTCGGTACGATATGTAGGTCTTGATGCCTTTGAACTTGGTCTGCTTGGTAGGGTCCTCGATGGAGCAAGAGAAAGGTGTGGGGCTTTCTTTCCATTGAGGCCCTTTGGGGCCCATCTCAATGGTGTACGACTCCGCTATCTTAGCGTTCATGGGCACATCGCCCAACACAAAAGCTTCCACCCCTGAGCGGACAAAGCTGGAGAATCGGTTCAAGTTCCTGCCCACCATACTGCCCTTCCGCGAGCTGGAGATGCTGTCCTGCCTCTCCATGTAAGGTTTGGCTCGATAGTGGACATTGGGGTTGTTGGAGTGGGGGCTCTGATGGGAATGTCCATTTGCGCCACTGCGGCCATCATCGTCCACCACTGTGGAACTGTCATCCCAATCATCCCAGTCATCATCATCATCGTCATAGTAACCTTGTTGCATGTGAAAGGGCGTGTTTGGGGCGGAGGGGAAATATGAGGAGTCATTGCCTGGAGAACCCACCGGGCTTATGGAGCAGTCTGTCAGGTTGGAGTTGGAACGAGGGCGGATTACTTCCACGTAAGAGGCCGGGAAGAGACCTCTCTGTCCTTTACTGTTCTCCCCTTGTAACCAGCCATCTACAGAGTTATCGTCAAAGATAACCAGTTCCTCATTCTCCTGTATGCTGATCTCCTCTTTGTTTTCACTTTGGAAAGTGTAGAGTGCCTTGCCTTTCATCGACATTTTGACTCTCTGATGAAAATCATACGCACACGCTGCCTAAAATCATTGTGATGCTGTTACCCTTGAGCACAACATTTTAACACACAAATAGGTGATGTCTAAATTGTTGAACTATAGCCCTAGTATTTCAGCTCATTTCAACTGTAGTCACCCAACACTTGTTTGAATCAATAAGAGATGGTGTGAAAGAGTTATGTAAATCTAATGGTATTGTGCTGGAACGCCACAACAACTGTCAAATGGCATAAACACTAATCTGTGCCCATGCACTATAACACGATAATAACCTTAGTGCTATAACTGGTTTAACTCCCTAAAAAAACAGCTAGTGCAGTATCAAGCTGGGTATATCTACGACTCGATTACACAAGTGCTGGGGTTGTTTTCTATACTGTGCCAAGAATCTTGTCAATCTTTTTAGTAGGCCTGTGGACTGCATACAAAAGCACTAACATCGAATTGCAAATGGTTTTCAGTGGTTGTGAGAATCCATTCCTGTACACATACAATTATTAACAAGGAATATGGGCTATTTACTTTGGTATTCTTACTGCAAATATCAATTGCAAACTGGATAAATTGCTTAATACCACATGCCATGCACCAACTGCCTACTACATCAATACCATATTCCTATCGATAGCCTTATGTCCCATTAGCCTAAACGTTGTCTTTGTTTCTGTTGAGGATATCCAAGCTTTACCTTCGATACTTGAAACTGCAATTAAACTTGTGGGCTATCGCAACTTGTAACTCCTCAGTCCATGCATCACCCCAGCAATGACATACCGGTTCACCCGAAAACTCGTTTTCACCAAGAAGCAATTGCAAACATTCGTCTATTCGTTGTAATCCTGAAGAATAGTTTGATTGTTATCCTTGCGTGTGATAAAGTCCTCGAACACAGACTTGCTGTACATCCCACCGACGTGGTCAAACATTATCAAAATATTTTGTTTCCAGCACAAAGACAAAGTGCCCCGGGTGGAAGAAACCATTCAGCGCCGAGTGAGATGAGTAATGATATCTCAGACTAGTGCATTCTGGTCTTGATCGACATTCCTTGGACTTGCTCCACTTCCCCCGCTAAACAGGTTCTTGTGTATCTTGTTCTGTTTCCTTTAATACAAAAAAGATTAAGCATTATTAGCAAATGATTAGGGTCTGCGATTAAAGCAAAGCATAGACTACTTCTTGGAGGTTATTCCTATACGTTCTGTAACAAAGTAACTATTTCCATGACGCTAGACATGGACAATAAAACATATGTGATGCTAACCACAATAACGATTAGCCACAAGTGGAATTTACGGTTTGCCTGCAAAAAAATAAAAGTCCGAAATTGAAAGTGAAGCAAACAGATACAAACAGTGGAATCATGCAATATTTGGACTGGATAATGCCAGTAACAAGGTTAAAATGTTATTATATAAATTCGACAAAAGACAATAATTAGTTCATTTGACATTCAAAAATCTGTTGAAATCTCACTGATGTATTAAACTTCAATTGCATTGGGGGCATACTTAATACAGTGAGCTACAAAAGTATTGGGACAGTGACACATGTTTTGTTGTTTTGGCACTCTACTCCAGCACTTTGGATTTTAAATGATACAATCACGCAGAGGTTAAAGTGTAGACTGTCAGCTTTAATTTGAGGGTATCTTCATCCATATCGGGTGAACCAATTAACAATTATAGCACTTTTTGTACACAGTCTCTCCATTTTATGGGACCCAAAGTATTGGGACAAAATTCACTTATATGTGTATTCAAGTATTAAAAAGTTAAGAATTTGGTTCCAAAATGGATGAAAATATCCTCAAATGAATGCTGACAGTCTGCGCTTTAACCTCATAGTTATTGTATGATTTCAAATCCAAAGTGCTGGAGTACAAAGCCAAAAACAGAGAAAAATATGTCACCGTCCCAACACTTTTGGAGCTCAATGTATTTCACACCTATGGATTGGGGATCCATGAAATGGGGTATTAGTCGACACAGCGACACCCACAGAACAAAATTGTGATGAGTTTACACAAATATTAGCCTCGTAGCTCTTATTGTGGGACTTTGACTGTGGGGAATCACCTCCCTATCCAGCCTATTGTGTGTATTAGCCTTCATATTGCACTATACAGCCTTATATATGGATTGTGGAATAAATGGGATATGAGTCAACTCAGTGTTACCCACAGAACACAATTATTCACATTCCAGGCCTGTTTCGGGTAATCTAGTCCAAATATGGCATGGTTTCACAATTTGTATCCGTTTGCATGACTTTCATTGAGGGATCTTTATTGTGAAGGAGAACCGCAAACGCAACTATTGTGGATAATCGTTATTGTGGCTAGCTTCACACAGGTGACAAAAGACGACGGTTTTTTTCTTCTTCATTGGGGTCTTTTATCCATTCTCTGAAATGCAAGAAATCAGCTCTATACTGCCCCCAGCATGAGAAACATAACAACATGAAGAAATGAATATGCTTTTCTCATAAATCAATTATTTTCATTGACATATAGGCTATTTTTTTAAATTTTGTATTTATTTAACATTTATTTAACAAGGCAAGTCAGTTAAGAACAAATTGTAATTTACAATGATGGCCTACCAAAAGGCAAAAGGCCTCCTGCGGGATGGGGGCTGGGATTAAAAATTGTAAATTTAATATATATATATATAAATATAAGACAAAACATACATCACAACAAGAGAGACAACACAACACTACATAAGAGAGACCTAAAACAACAACATAGCAAGGCAGCAACACATTACAACAACATGGTAGCAGCACAAAACATGGTACAAACATTATTGAGCACAGACAACAGCACAAAGGGCAAGAAGGTAGAGACAACAATACATCACACAAAGCAGCCACAACTGTCAGTAAGAGTGCCCATGATTGAGTCTTTGAATGAAGAGATTGAGATAAAACTGTCAGAGTTTGAGTATTTGGTGCAGCTCGTGACTACCTCAAGCTCTAAACCCTCAGAGGTAGTAATCACACCTGTGGGCAGAAGGGCATTCTTCTTACCAAACCACATGACCTTTGTTTTGGAGGTGTTCAGAACAAGGTTAAGGGTAGAGAAAACTTGTTGGACACTAAGAAAGCTTTGTAGTAGAGCATTTAACACAAAATCCGGGGAGGGGCCAGCTAAGTATAAGACTGAATCATCAGCATATAAATGGATGAGAGAACTTCCTACTGCCTGAGCTATGTTGTTGATTGAGAAGAGATTTGGGCCTAGGATTGAGCCTTGGGGTACTCCCTTGGTGACAGGCAGTGGCTGAGACAGCAGATTTTCTGACTTTATACACTGCACTCTTTGAGAGAGGTAGTTAGCAAACCAGCCCAAAAACCCCTCAGAGACACCAATACTCCTTGGCCGACCCACAAGAATGGAATGGTCTACCGTATCAAAACCTTTGGTCAAGCCAATAAAAATGGCAGTGATATTGATGATTGATGATGTTGATGTGATTGTGGAGTAGCCTATAGGCTGTGAAGATTATGAGAAAGATACTGCCATTTGCAAGATTTGAGATTGAAACACTAAAATGTCAATCAATATTTGTTTCCTACTCCTCTACATGACCTTTGCTTGTGTGAGTTGTTGACAGAAATGTCAGCATTTAATGTGAGGATGGATGAAAATCCTAACAAATTTGTTTTGCACCGTACTGTAGAGCTATTGACATTTAGTGCCCGTGTACACTATGTACGGCTCCTGTACACTAGCACGCGTGGCCACCCAGAGTGGCTCACTTGTGGGCATGTTGGCAGCATATGGTATCATTTGTGCATCAAGAATTCAGCACAGCAAGTTGTATGAAGGTCTGGTTATTAAATGGGTAAATAGTTTAATCCATTCTCCATTTCATGAATTTGTTCTCAGGTAAATAGTAATATGCTCTAAAATTCTCTGATGACGAACAAACTTTGCTGCCCTGTTTCCAATCATCCAAAAGGTTAGGTGTAACGGCTTTCTTGTGGTGAAGTAGAGGCGGACCAAAACGCAGCGTGGTGACACGACATAGAATGCCCACCCAGCTCACGTCCTGACCAACACTAAAACAAGGAAAACACATACGAACGATGGTCAGAACGTGACAGAACCCCCCCCTGTCCGCGGTGGAGGCTCTGACGCTGGACGTGGACCCCACTCCATAATTGTCTTAGTCCACCTCCTTAGCGTCCCTTGAGTGGCGACCCTCGCCGCTAACCTTGGCCTAGGAAACCTAACAACGGGCCCCACTGGACTGAGGGGCAGCTCCAGACTGAGGTAGCTCAGGACTGAGGGGTAGCTCGGGACTGAGGGGAAGCTCGGGACTGAGGGGAAGCTCGGGACTGAGGGGAAGCTCGGGACTGAGGGGAAGCTCGGGACTGAGAGGAAGCTCGGGACTGAGAGGAAGCTCAGGCAGGTTGATGGATCTACCAGATCCTGGCTGGCTGGTGGTTCCGGCAGATCCTGGCTGACTGGCAGATCCTGGCTGACTGGCGGATCCTGGCTGACTGGCGGATCCTGGCAGACTGGCGGATCCTGGCCGACTGGCAGTTCCAGGCTGACTGGCGGATCCTGGCAGACTGGCGGATCCTGGCTGACTGGCAGATCCTGGCCGACTGGCAGATCCTGGCCGACTGGCAGTTCTGGCGGATCCTGGCTGACTGGCGGATCCTGGCAGACTGGCAGATCCTGGCTGACTGGCAGTTCTGGCGGATCCTGGCAGACTGGCGGCTCTGGCAGCGCTGGGCAGACTGGCGGCATTGGTGGCGCTGGGCAGACTGGCGGCACTGGCGGATCCTGGCCGACTGACTGGCAGTTCCTGGCTGACTGGCGGATCCTGGCAGACTGGTGGATCCTGGCGGATCCTGGCTGACTGGCGGATCCTGGCTGACTGGCGGATCCTGGCAGACTGGCGGATCCTGGCAGACTGGCGGATCCTGGCCGACTGGCAGTTCCTGGCTGACTGGCGGAACCTGGCAGACTGGCGGATCCTGGCTGACTGGCAGATCCTGGCCGACTGGCAGATCCTGGCCGACTGGCAGTTCTGGCGGATCCTGGCTGACTGGCGGATCCTGGCAGACTGGCAGATCCTGGCTGACTGGCAGTTCTGGCGGATCCTGGCGGATCCTGGCTGACTGGCGGATCCTGGCGGATCCTGGCCGACTGGCAGTTCCTGGCTGACTGGCGGATCCTGGCAGACTGGTGGATCCTGGCGGATCCTGGCTGACTGGCGGATCCTGGCTGACTGGCAGATCTGGCGGATCCTGGCTGACTGGCGGATCCTGGCTGACTGGTGGATCCTGGCAGACTGGCGGATCCTGGCTGACTGGCAGATCCTGGCCGACTGGCAGATCCTGGCCGACTGGCAGTTCTGGCGGATCCTGGCTGACTGGCGGATCCTGGCAGACTGGCAGATCCTGGCTGACTGGCAGTTCTGGCGGATCCTGGCTGACTGGCGGATCTAACTGATCCTGGCAGACTGGCGGCTCTGGCAGCGCTGGGCAGACTGGCGGCATTGGTGGCGCTGGGCAGACTGGCGGCACTGGCGGCGCTGGGCAGACTGGCGGCACTGGGCAGACTGGCGGCACTGGCGGCCCCTTGCTGACTGGCGGCACTGGCGGCCCCTGGCTGACTGTCGGCACTGGCGGCCCCTGGCTGACTGGCGGCACTGACGGCGCTGGGCAGACTGGCGGCACTGGCGGCGCTGGGCAGACTGGCGGCACTGGCGGCGCTGGGCAGACTGGCGGCACTGGCGGCGCTGGGCAGACTGGCGGCACTGGCGGCGCTGGGCAGACTGGCGGCACTGGCGGCCCCTTGCTGACTGGCGGCACTGGCGGCCCCTGGCTGACTGGCGGCACTGACGGCGCTGGGCAGACGGGTGGCTCAGGCGGCGCTGGGCAGACGGGTGGCTCAGATGGCACCGAACAGGCGGGAGACTCTGGCTGCGCTGGAGAGGAGGAAGGCTTCGGCAGCGCTGGACAGGCGGGACGCACTGTAGGCCTGATGCGTGGTGCTGGCACTGGTGGTACTAGGCCGAGGACACGCACAGGAAGCCTGGTGCGGGGAGCTGCCACCGGAGGGCTGGTGTGTGGAGGTGGCACTGGATGGACCGGACCGTGAAGGCGTACTGGAGATCTTGAGAGCAGGGCTGGCACTAACCGCCCTGGCTGGATCTTCACCCTAGCCCGGCAGATGTGGGAAGCTGGGATGTAGCGCACCGGACTAAGCACGCGTACTGGGGACACCGTGCGAACCACCGCATAACACGGTGCCTGACCAGCACCACGCTCGCCACGGTTAGCACTGTTAGGAGCACTGTAGTGCTGAGATGGCACAGGACGTGCAAGGCTAGGGAGATGCACAGGAGGCCTGGTGCGTGAGGCTGGCACAGTCTTCACCATACAACTAGCACGCACCTCAGGACGAGTATGGAGAGCTGACCCAGGTGTCATCAAATCCTCGACACACTCCGTTGGGCGAATTCCGTGTCTCATGCCCCAACACAGCAACTCCCTCATATCTCTCTCCTCCAATCTCCCCATTAACTCCTTCACCGTCTCTGCTTCGCTCACCTCCAACACTGGCTCTGGTTCTGGTTTCCTCCTTGGCTCCTTTCGATAAACAGGGGAAGTTGGCTCAGGTCTGACTCCTGACTCTGCCACACTCTCCCTGTGCCCCCCCAAGAAATTTTTGGGGCTGACTCTCGGGCTTCCATCCGCTCTGCCGTGCTAGCTCCTCATAATGCCGCCTCTCTGCTTTTGCTGCCTCCAGCTCGGCTTTGGGGCGGCAATATTCCCCTGGCTCTGCCCAGGGTCCTTTCCCGTCTAGAATCTCCTCCCAAGTCCATTTCTCCAAGTAGTGCAGCCTCTCCCACTGCTGCTGCTGCTGCTGCTGCTCCTGCTGCTGCTGCTCCTGCTGCTGCTGCCTCTGTTGCCTCTCCTGCTGCTGCTTTTGCTGTTGCCCGTCACCACGCCGCTTGGTCCTGTTGTGGTGGGTGATTCTGTAACGGCTTTCTTGTGGTGAAGTAGAGGTGGACCAAAACGCAGCGTGGTGATGATTCATGTTTGTTTAATAAAGGAAAACTATACATGAATAAACTACAAAACAATGAAATGTGAAAACCCAAAACAGCTCTATCTGGTGCAAAACACAGAGACAGGAACAATCACCCACAAAACCCAACACAAAGAAATAGAAATAGACAAACCAGACACACAACATAGAATGCCCACCCAGCTCACGTCCTGACCAACACTAAAACAAGCAAAACACATAGGAACGATGGTCAGAACGTGACATTAGGAGAACCTATTCAAGTAAGTAAATACATTTCGAAAATGTTTTAAAAACCGATGTATTATTAGCTAACTAGCTACAGTGCAGGCTAATTCAAATGAGCTGCTAATGTAGCTAGCTAGCCATCTAGTCAACTTCACATACTGTATAGGTAGCTGGCAAAGTTAATTAAATATCACCAGCTACCTAACTTCATATTAGCTAGCTATCTTGATGTATTATTCACTGTAAGAAAAAACTCCAAATGCATTTATAGGTAGCCATGGAGGAGGGTGAAAGGATAGCAGCCCCAACTGTCAAAGTGAGAGAGAAGGCTATTCTGGATAGGGCTGGTACTTTTGTGTAGTTCCAGTCCCTAGAAGTGAAGACGGAGATAATAGTAGCATAATATTCAGTGCGGTCTAATTTGAGTTTAATGAAGTCTGTTTCTTGTGAGATTTTCAGTCCTCAGGTACAGAGAGCTGTGAAAGCCTGTCTGCAGATGAAGAGATCCCATTTAAGAGGAGTGGTTCTCAGTCCTGGTCCTGGAGAATCAAAGGGGTGCACATTTTTGTTTTTGCCTTAGCACTACACAGCTGATTCAAATGATCAACTCATCATCAAGCTTTAAGTTGTATTTATGTATTCATTTGTGATGCTATCCTTGACATGATCCTGCTATTGTCACATGCACATGCATTTATCAATCCAATGTTATCATGATTTGTTATCAGGGATATTATACTTTAGTAATCCACAATAACCTGGTAATGTAAAAGTCTAATAATTACATTATTCCTACATATACCTTGTAACTGTAGATTCCTTCAAAATGATTTCCTACAGTTACCATGTAGGGCACCATGTAGGACACTGCAAGGTTGAATGACCAGGGCCATCTGGGACTGCCTCCTGGAGGAATTCAGGCATGTGAAGGCTACCTGTGTCCTGCATAACTTCAGGAGGGGACCTGCAGCTTGCCGCCATGTACTAGGGGAGATGCCTGCTGCTCGGCAGGATGTTTCAAGGATGGGGACCAACAACGCAGCAAGAAAGGCAATCTGTGTAAGGGAGATCTTCACCTCCTACTTCTTCAAAGAGGATGCTGTTCCCTGGCAACACCATAGACTACACTATGCACAACCAAAGGCTCTTTTAAGAGTCATCCACATTGCAATAAGAGTATTCTTCCATTTACTTAGAAATGTCAACTGCAGTTATTCAATTCCCAGTTTATCTCCATTTTATTTCTACTTCTCAGGTGAGGGTGCTATGAGGGTACTAATGGACAATCTGACAATGATCTGACAACTCTCTCTGGCACTCCAGAGTGAATTTACGAACGCACCCTTAGTATACTGTAAACAAGTTGAGAGTACTAGCCGTTCGCCTGTCGACTGGAAATGGATCCTGTTGCAACCTAGCTTGTTAGCATTACAAATGACTAGCTAAACGTTTTACGGTTTAGGGTGTGTTCGTAAAATCAATCTGGAGTGCCAGAGGGCGCTCTGGGCGTTAGTAAATCCAGAGCGTTGTCAGATTGTCCTTTCATAAATTCAGAGTGTTTTGCTCTCGGAGCATTCAGAGCGTACACTGGGCGCTTTGGCCTAGGAGTAGGGCTCACATTTTCAATTTGAGTCTCTTTACCAATTCCATAACCAGCATTTGGAAATCAGCGTATGTCCTCCCACTGCTAAAGGGTGGAGATCCCTCAGATGCTAATAACTATTGTCCTATCTCTAAACTCCCTATCCTGGCCAAAGTCTATGAATCCCTAGTGAACTCACAGTTAAAAATCTTCTTAATTGAAAATAACATACTGAGCGAGGTTCAGTCTGGCTTTAGATCAGGGCACATCACTATAACTGCAGCTATGGCAGTGACAAATGACATCATTAATGCATTTGATAAAAAGCAACGTTGTGCTGCTCTGTTTGTGAATTTCTCAAAGCCTTTGATTCAGTTGAACCTTGAATTGTTGATTGGTAGACTCAGAAACATTGGTCTCAGTGAAGGGGTAGTAAATTGGTTTAGGAACTATCTTTCTGACAGAACACAATGTGTATATACTGACAATCACAAGTCTAGCTTTCTTGAGATTAATGGAGGTGTGCCCCAGGCTTCCATTTTAGCTCCTGTGTTGTTCTCAATTTGTATTAATGATTTGGGAAATGGGATGCAACCAGCAAAGTTACATCTATATGCAGGTGATACAGTTATATATTAATGTGCTCCTTCTCTGGTTCAGGCTGTTGAAGAGCTCCAGACTGCTTTTCAGTCACTGCAGGCCTCCCTTTATAGTCTCAAACTGGTCTTGAATAAACAAAAAACGAAATGCATGACCTTTTCCAGAGCTAGAACTCTGCCAGAGAACGTTAGCATTGTCAGATCTGGTGGCTTATCCATTGAAAAAGTGTAATCTTACAAATACCTAGGTATTTGGTTGGATGACAAGTTGCCCTTTAAACTTCATGTGGATAATCTTGTGACAAAGCTTAAATTGAAATTTGATTTTTATT
Source organism: Oncorhynchus tshawytscha (assembly GCF_018296145.1). Lineage (NCBI taxonomy): Eukaryota > Metazoa > Chordata > Actinopteri > Salmoniformes > Salmonidae > Oncorhynchus > Oncorhynchus tshawytscha. Next base: position 8,522,400 of record NC_056447.1, on the reverse strand, counting down.
TTCGTAATTAGGCTTGCTTCCCGGTTATGGCTAGAAAGAAACTTGTTCAGGTCACTTTTCTCTCTGTAATTGATTATGGTGACTTGTTGTATATGCATGCAAACTCCTCTGTCTTACAGAATCTGGACTCTGTTTATCATGCATCCTTGCACTTTATTACAAATGCCAAGTCACTCACCCACCATTGCACATTGTACTCTTGGCCAGGTCTCCCTTGAAAAAGAGACTCTGGGTCTCAATGGGATTTTCCTGGTTAAATAAAGCTTAAATAAATAAAAGATCCGAGTGCTCAATGGCAGTCAAGCATGCAAGCTAACTGGCTAACATTGGCTAGCTACTTCCAGACACAAATGAGTGAACTCCTCACTCTGACCATTTTACTTGACCTAACAGAGCTGGTTGGGCTGTTTTCATGTTATCCAGAGCATTGCTGACTAACTGTGCTGCTGGCAACAATTTAATTACACTTTTTTTTGTAGACGTTTACTGACATCGGAAATATTCAACAGGTGTTGAGCATTCGTAAATTCATCAGTTATTCTGCACTCTGACACACTCAGACGAGAGTGCTCTGAAATCAGGAGTAGAATTAGGAGCCAGAATTAACTATGTCCATCAAAACACACAATGACTATACCACTTAGCTAAGAATCATGTGAATAATCAAGTCAATAAATGTTGGGTAGTTAGTTTGATAGCAGATAGTTAATATACTACCTGACAAGTTCGATGTATTAGTAGCCAACTAACGTTAGGTAACTAGTTAGCATACCGGTAAAGTACATACTGCTGTAATGCTATGCACATTGCTCAACATTTTCTGAACAATTTTCATAATTAGTGAAAGCAATGAATTTGTATCCGCTCTCGTCGGACTTCGGCTGTATATTTTCAGCCATTTTCTTCAAATCTGAAAAGTTATGAAGCCATGCCCATTTTCTGAAGTATTGCATTACGGGGCCCTAAAAGCACGGAAATAGTGTCCACTGCATGTATACTTCGTATTTCGGCAAATTTAGTACAACATCCGGGAACTTTTGGCATACTAACTATATCCGTACTATGGCCAATAAGCATTATACATACTCAATTCACGTCACAAATAATAAAGTTAGTGCGGTTAGTATGAGTATTCGAACACAGCTAGTGACAGTACCAAGAGAGTTAACTCCATTCGGTGTCCTGACAACACACCATGGCAGTTAGAATGGTACAGCATTGCTTTGGGTATATCTGGTGTACGTGCGTGTGACTTCCTTTTTAGTTCAATTGTTTGTTTTTTTGTTGGTATTAATATTATTTTTTTATATTGCAGAAAAAACAGCATACAAACAAGAAGTATACAAACAGATAATAATAACATATGCTAGGGATACAACAAATGACAGATTATAAAAAGACCTTATAAGATGCACACATATTGATTGTTTTAACAGCTTTCTTATTAGAAGAATGTAGAATAGTCTTAATGTACTGTATGAATTCCTTATAGAAAACACGAAAGAGTGTTTATTTATTACTGAATTTACATTTATGAACATGACATTTTCCATTAGCACAATTAGATTTATGAGGTAAAATAGTTTTTCTTTATCATTTTTATAGTTAAGTCATAAAGAATATTAACAATTACAAACTATCAATATCTTTCCATAATTCTTTACATGTAGAAAATGATAAAATAAATGCAAAAAACTATTTCTGGATGCTCAACACAAAAAGTACAGCTAATGTTAATGTATTTTTTGAGTTTCTTCAGGTAATGATTCGCAGGGTAATACTTATGGATCATTCTGAAAGAGACTTCTTTGACCTGGTTAACAAGCAGGTATTTGTGTGGTAATAACCAGACTTTTTCCCAACAGATATTATTGACAAATGTATTCGAGTAAATTGTGACATAAGGAATGGATAGAATATCCCTTTGAAATAAAGCACGTATAGATCTGTTGTTCTGAGGGAGCAAGGAGAAACACATTTTTCCTATTGGAGAGTCAACTGGATTAAGCAAGGGTCGGTCAAGAAATTGAGGTCTGTTTATAATGTGTGTGACTTCCATGTCCACTCCTGCTCTGGCGCTTGCTTGACGTCACCGGTCTACTAACTTCCGGTCCTGGCAACACATCTTTACGCACACCTGCGTCTCATCATCAGTCACAACTGGACTTCATTACTCACGCTTTATATAGCACTCTTTTGTTATCAGTCATCAGGTAGTATGGTTTATGTCAGACCCTTCACTTGTTTTGTATCGCGCCATGGTCGTTATTATTAAACTCACTAATTAGGACCACATTAATTTACCACTTCATTGTACAGTGTAGGCAAGGCTATTCTCCCCCCGAATTTAAGCGATATCATCCACATGATCCACATACTTGAACCCCGTTTCCCCAGCCACAAAATATAAAAAATAATTATTTTTCAAACGAATAAAGATAAATTGGAAAAAACTATTTTACATTGTAGAATATTTATTAATATAAAACAGTTTTCTATTATTCATTTTAAAGGAGTGGATCAGAAAATTGAGTACTTGAGAGACTGAAATGAATAAAATATTATTCAAATTAAATGAGTTTATTAGATCATTAGACTGATAAGTGTTGCACGGACCAAAAACACTCGAAGATCTCGCTAAACATACTATCAACCCAGATAACTTGAGAACGAACTTGCCTGCAAATACAAAGTTGCCAATGTCTTTGCAAATTATTATTTGTTTACTTTAACTAGGCAAATCAGTTAACCTCTCTGCGCACCGAACCCGTTAGCGGGATTAAATTCGACAACATATGGTGATCTCTACATAAATAGTCATATTAAACATTCATGAAAATACAAGTGTCTTGTAGTATGATCTAAAATAAAGACGTGCGACCACGAGGTTCTAGCTCCAGCCTGTTTATTAACCTAACCCTTGCATGTCCTACATAGGTACGAATGCCCCCAAGGGACATCCTACTACATCTTCCCCTCTCCCATGAACAAGAACTCAACATGCATAACCACTGAAGCATAACTGAAAAGCATTAAATCACACAGTATGAACATTAACTTAGGTACAGTCTCTTTTTGCTGGGTATGTTCCCCAGCCGTATGTTTTCTCTTCACGTAACATAGTCTTTCAGCCACTCTGGTGGCTTCACATCCCTTTTTGGGCGCGCTTGTGGCTCTGTGAACATTCTCTCTCCTTCACCCTCTTTTTGTGCATTTTCTGTGGCCTCGGTCTGTGTGGCTGGTAGATCTGGAAGAGCTCTGAGGTGTGTTTTGTTCCTTCGTACCCCATGATGCAGTGGTGTAACTCTGTAAGCTAACAGAGCCCTGTATGGATCTTTGTTCTTTTTCAGCAGTCCCTTGACTGTTTTCACAGCTCTCTCTGCCTCACCATTACTCTGTGCATGGTAGGGGCTACTGGTCACATGTATGAAGTCATATTCTGCGGCAAAAGCAGAAAAGGAGCTCGCAGAGAACTGGGGAGCGTTATCTGTAACCAGAACCTCAGCGACCCCTTGCCTGGAAAAAAATTGACTTTAATCGATTGATAACACCAGCTGATGTGGTTATGGGTGTCTTTGCTATTTCAATGTATCTTGAGTAGTAATCTACCACTAGCAGATAAGTGTCATTTTTCCAATAGAACATATCCGCCCCTACCTTTTGCCATGGCCGTTTTGGCAGCTCCGTTGCCATCATTGGCTCCGGATGACAAGGTTGACATTTTGTACAGACCTCACACTAGGCGACTAGCTTGGCAATCTGAGTACTCAGACCAAGCCACCACACTGACTGTTGAGCCCTCAGTCTGCATTTGGTTATCCCCATGTGTCCATCATGCACTCTGTCTAGCATTTCTGGTTGTAGAGTCTCTGGGATAACTATCCGTTGTCCTTTCATGAGAAGGTCTCCATTACAGTGGAAGTCACTTTGGTGAACCCAATAGGGCTTCAGCAGCTGAGGCAGTTCCTCCTGCTTGGGCCATCCCTTTTTGCACTGCTGCACTATCTGTTGGCAGATGTGGTCTCGTTGTTGCTCCTCTGCAATCTGCTGCAGTTTGGTCTGAGATGCAGGTAGACTGTCCCTTATTGTATTAATGGACACCTGTACCTCACCCTCTAGACATTGCTCCTCCTCTGATAATGGACGTTTAATTGGGGCCCTGGAGAGTGCATCTGCTGTGATCAGTGCCTTCCCTGGCACATACACCATCTTGCAGCTGAACCTCAGTAATCTGAGGCGGAAGCGCAGAACTCTGTGAGGTAAGTCGTCCAGTGCTTTTGTCCCTAACAGAGCCAACAGTGGTTTGTGGTCCGTCTCTGCTGTAAACTGCAGGCCAATAAGGTATTGGCTGAGCCTTTCACATGCCCATGTGATAGCCAACGCCTCCTTCTCCACTTGAGCATATCTTTGCTCTGTGTCGGATAAGCTTCGGGAGATGTATGCTATTGGACGCCACTCCATGTTGTCCTGCATCTGTGTGAGGACCGCCCCTAGCCCAAAGGATGATGCATCTGCTGATACTTTTGTCTTAGCGTGGGGACGGTACTGGGCCAGCACTCTCTGTGAGGCCAGATCTCTTTTGATTTTGTCAAACGCTACCTGTTGCATGTGACCCCATGACCAGTCATTCTCTTTGGCTAGTAAGTCTCTCAGAGGTTTGGTTGTATCTGAGAACTGTGGGAGGAACTTGCCTAAGAAGGTCCTGACTTCAGCCACATTCTGGGGTCTGGGCATATCTGTGATGGCGCTGATCTTCTCTGGGTCCGGCTCTATTCCAGCTGCACTGATTTTGTGTCCCAAGAACAAGACCTCTGATTGTGCAAAAGTGCATTTTTCATTGAGTGTCAGGCCAGTCTCCTGGAGTTGGGTCAGAACTGCTGTGAGCCTTACATCATGTTCTGCTCTGTCCCTTCCGCACACGAACACATTGTCCGCGTGGACTATGACCCCACTCAGCCCATCCAACAGCTGGGACATGCGTCTTTGGAAATGCTCAGGACCGGAAGCGATTCCAAATGGCAAAACATTAAAACAGTAACGGCCAAACGGTGTAATAAACGTTGTGAGTGCCCTACTCTCTGATGACAGCGGTATCTGCCAGAAACCTGAGCGGGCATCCAGCTTTGTGAAGACTTGTGAGCCATCCAACTGAGCAAGTGACTGCTCCACTGATGGTAAGATGTGTCTCTCTCTGCAGAGTGCCTCATTCAATTTAGTCATGTCCACAAAGATCCTTATTTCCCCATTGGCTTTTGGGACCACCACCATCCCTGCACACCAGTCTGTGGGACTCTCTATTTTAGACACCGCCCCAATTTCTTCCATCCTCCCCAACTCTTCCTTTACTCTGGCCAATAAATGGATAGGCACCCGGCGGGGGGTGGTAAGGGCATAGGGGACAGCATCCTCTTTCAGGCGGATTTTGTAGTCACCTTCTATCCTTCCTAGACCAGGAAACACTTTTGGGAATTTCTTTTTGAAAACCTCACCTGGGTCCTCCAGTTCGCTCACTCTCTCAATGAGTTGCAATGCTTCAATTGCTGGCAGCCCCAGCAACGGTCTGGCTAGAGAGTCAATGACGTAGACAGGCTGGATGGCACTTTTGTCTTTACTCTCCAGTTTAATCACCAAGTGCCCTACCACTGGTAAAATGTTATTACTGGGCCCATACAGTTTTTTGTTTGTAGAGAGCAAAGGGCCATCTCTGCTATAGCTATACAGCCTAGTTGGGATAGCTGTCACTGCTACCCCAGTGTCTAGTTTAAATGACACAACCTCCCCAGTTTATTGTCTGACTGCCAGCCAGTATTGTTTCCCTTTACTTCTCCCAGAAAGATGCTGTCCTGCTGTACCTCCTCTGAAACCTCATGCATTTGCTTTAATCGACAGACAGCTGAAAAGTGTCCTCTCCTGTGACATTTCCTGCATTCCGCATCCTTTGCTGGGCAATCTTTCCATCTGTGGAAAGGGGATTTCCCACATTTGCGGCAAACATTTGAACTAGCTACTAGTGCTGTCTGTGATTGTTTTCTCCACATCTGTCTCTGTTATTTGTTCCCCTCCGTTTTTTTAGCTCTGTATGAAAATGCATGTATTTCCTCACTCTCTTCGTTCTGCAATGAGCTGCTGTCGCGCAGTATCGTCTGCTGTCTTTTTACTGTCTCACTCTGCCTAACCTGGTTTACAGCTTTGGACAAGGTAAGCTGGGAATCCAACTGTAACCTTTCAGAAAGTGATATATTTCTTATTCCGACTACAATCCGATCTCGGATCAGCTCTTCCCTGAGCACGCCAAACTGACAATGTTCTGCTAGTTTGTGAACAGCTGTGATAAAACTGTTGGTGGTTTCACCCTGCTCCTGTTTGCGCATATTAAACCTAGCTCTCTCAAAAATAATGTTGTGTCTCCCTACAAAATGCGTTTCAAAACAGTCTTTAACGGCACTGTAGTTAAGGTTCTCTTCCTCGGTCAACGTTGAAGCATTTAATATATCCTCGGCTTCATCACCCATAGAGTAGATCAGTGTATTAACTTGAAATGCCTCATTTTTCACGTTTAAGGCTGATGCTACCCTGTACAAAGCGCCTTGTACCATTTCGGCCAGTTTTGAATGTCCATACAAACAAAATTCTCTGGGGGACTAATGCGAAATCTGTCAGCACTAGCCACTGGCCTGTCCGTGTTTGCGCCAGAGCCCGTTGAACTTGGAGTCGCAAACCCTGAAATCCCGCCAGCTTCTTCCTCTTGCAACATGTTGCTTAGCAGTAGCTTAGTCCTTGCTCGTTAGCTAGCAAAATAATGATATGCGCTGTTTTATCTCCAACACTGTGCCCTCCCTGCTGTGAAACAGCCTGAATGTATGATTCACTTGGTACCTCCTTCACGTTTATGTGAATTTTAAAACCACTTCTGACACCATGTAGTATGATCTAAAATAAAGACGCGCGACCACGAGGTTCTAGCTCCAGCCTGTTTATTAACCTAACCCTTGCATGTCCTACATAGGTACGGATGCCCCCAAGGGACATCCTACTACATGTCTCACATGGGTCGAAAGCCTAGAATCTTGCTAATCCAACTGCGTTGTCAGATTTAAAAAAGGATTTACTGCGAAAGAATACGATGTGATTATCTGAGAACAAAGCCCCATAAAAAAAAAACTATTTCAACCAGCACAGGCGTAACAACATCACAAATTGCAATAAAATAAATAGTTTACCTTTGACGATCTTCCTCTGTTTGCAATCCCAATGCTCATTGTTACACAATGAATGGTCTTTTGTTTGATAAAATCAATTTTTATAGCCTAACACGAAACATTTTGCGAACCGCTGAATTCCGTCTCATTCCATTTTCGACACACATTCGATGTAAATACACACACTAAACGTGACTTTTCCAGTCATGTTTGGTTTCATTGCAATCAACTGGTTTGTTTGTAACACAACCAAACGTGATGGGTCATTTCGCAGGACGTATTGACTGAAAGAAACCGATTTGAAGACAACAAGTAATGTTGTGCACCAATGATATGACTACTGTTTCTTTGATTGACTGTATTTTAACCCAATGACCACTGATCGTCTTGAAATCTAGCTGGGTAGATAGTCAATGAGCTGAGGTAAACGGCAATACAGTGGGGCAAAAAGTATTTAGTATTTAGTGGAAAATAAGTATTTGGTCAATAACAAAAGTTTATCTCAATACTTTGTTATATACCCTTTGTTGGCAATGACAGAGGTCAAAGGTCTTCACAAGGTTTTTACACACTGTTGCTGGTATTTTGGCCCATTCCTCCATGCAGATCTCCTCTAGAGCAGTGATGTTTTGGGGCTGTTGCTGGGCAAAACGGACTTTCAACTCCCTCCAAAGATTTTCTATGGGGTTGAGATCTGAAGACTGGCTAGGCCACTCCAGGACCTTGAAATGCTTCTTACGAAGCCACTCCTTCGTTGCCCGGGCGGTGTGTTTGGGATCATTGTCATGCTGAAAGACCCAGCCAGGTTTGATCTTCAATGCCCTTGCTGATGGAAGGAGGTTTTCACTCAAAATCTCACGATACATGGCCCCATTCATTCTTTCCTTTACACGGATCAGTTGTCCTGGTCCCTTTGCAGAAAAACAGCCCCAAAGCATGATGTTTCCACCCCCATGCTTCACAGTAGGTATGGTGTTCTTTGGATGCAACTCAGCATTCTTTGTCCTCCAAACACGACGAGTTGAGTTTTTACCGAAAAGTTATATTTTGGTTTCATCTGACCATATGACATTCTCCCAATCTTCTTCTGGATCATCCAAATGCTCTCTAGCAAACTTCAGACGGGCCTGGACATGTACTGGCTTAAGTAGGGGGACATGTCTGGCACTGCAGGATTTGAGTCCCTGGCGGCGTAGTGTGTTACTGATGGTAGGCGTTGTTACTTTGGTCCCAGCTCTCTGCAGGTCATTCACTAGGTCTCCCCGTGTGGTTCTGGGATTTTTGCTCACCGTTCTTGTGATAATTTTGGCCCCACGGGGTGAGATCTTGCATGGAGCCCCAGATCGAGGGAGATTATCAGTGGTCTTGTATGTCTTACATTTCCTAATAATTGCTCCCACAGTTTATTTCTTCAAACCAAGCTGCTTACCTATTGCAGATTCAGACTTCCCAGCCTGGTGCAGGTCTACAATTTGGTTTCTGGTGTCCTTTGACAGCTCTTTGGTCTTGGCCATAGTGGAGTTTGGTGTGTGACTGTTTGAGGTTGTGGACAGGTGTCTTTTATACTGATAACAAGTTCAAACAGGTGCCATTAATACAGGTAACGGGTGGAGGACAGAAGAGCCTCTTAAAGAAGTTACAGGTCTGTGAGAGCCAGAAATCTTGCTTGTTTGTAGGTGACCAAATACTTATTTTCCACCATAATTTGAAAATAAATTCATAAAAACCTACAATGTGATTTTCTGGATTTTTTCTTCTCGTTTTGTCTGTCATAGTTGAAGTGTACCTATGATGAAAATTACAGGCCTCTCTCATATTTTTAAGTGGGAGAACTTGCACAATTGGTGGCTGACTAAATACTTTTTTGCCCCACTGTATTTCATGTGTAACAACATGTGTGCAATGATGTGCCAAATAAATCTGTGATTGAGTGCATTATTATAGGGTAAGCATTAGAATAACCCGACTCAATATTTCTAGCTATTAGGTGAAAATATATCTTGGGTCAGCTTTCTCCATTCAAACATTACCTTGACATTAGAATTATTACGCAATACTAGCCACGGACCAGCTCCTATAGACCTATTACCCACTGGGGACAGACGTCAATTCAACGTCTATTCCATGTTGGTTCAATGTGATTTGACGAAATTACGTGGAAACAACGTGATTCAAGCATTGTGTGCCCAGTGGGTATCACCTATGGTTGCAATTATTGAGGCTGCTTATTTTAATGTGCATCCTATAATAATGCACTAAATCAAGATTTGCACGTTAGGCTACACATCATGAAATATATGAGGCAAAAATTACAGACAATAGCCAAATAGCAAAATAAAACTCAATTGATTGAACATGAATAGTATTTCAATATCATTGAACTATATACAGTGGGCCTATGTACTATGTAGCCTATACTGTAGGTAGGCTATATAAGAATATTTAGAAGATAAATACACAATGCAGAGTATGAGAGGTCAAGAAGATGAGAAGTCAATAGAATTAACGATCAATGGAAATAGTGTTTTTTCTGTAATAGGGAGTTATTTGTCAATGGGTCAGAGACATGGGAGGAATGTGTCTATATGGTGAGTCTGAAATAGGATACTTGTTATTTGTTATAGGACTTCTAATTGGTCAACCACACGCTAGGGCTGGGTTATAAACTAGATCCTGTCCCTTTGTTCTGTGGAGATAATCACAGGAGAGACATTGGCAACTTTGAATTTGTATGGGAAGTTGACTACAATAATTATAATGATATGGAGGTCACAGAGGGTTCGTAAACTCACTCTGGCTATCTACTCCGATTTCAGAGTACTCTGGTTTGAGAAACTCGGTTGTTATGACAGGTGTAAGTAAACATCGGCAAAAAATGTATTAAGTTGTTGCCATAACACAGTTATAGTGACTTACCCTCTAGATAAGATTAAAACATTCTATCCTGCTCTGCTAGGGCAATTACAATTTTCAGTGTGAAGTGTTCTCTTTGTTTCTGGAAGTATGTCAGCCAACTTTAGCTAGCTACGGTGCTTGACTGCTGTTGTGAGGTCAGAACGCTCCAATCAACCCAGAGCATCCGATGTGCGCTCTGAAAGCGCCAAGAACGAAATGCTCTGAATTGACCAACAAACAACCCGACAACGCTCTGAATTTACGAATGACCCAGAGCGCACGTTGACACACTGGAGCCAATTTACGAAAACACCCCTTGGTTCCATGTTTAGTGGGATATCTTTGGTAACGCACTTAGAGCGGCGGCAGGGTACCTAGTGGTTAGAGCGGTGGACTAGCAACCGGAAGGTTGCTAGTTCAAATCCCCGAGCTGTCGCTCTGCCACTGAACAGGCAGTTAACCCATTGTTCCTACGCCGTCATTGAAAATAAGAATTTGTTCTTAACTGACTTCTGTAATAGGGAGTTATTTGTCAATGGGTCAGAGACATGGGAGGAATTTGTCTATACAGTGAGCCTGAAATAGGATACCGGAAGGTTGCGAGTTAAAACTAAATTAGATGTCATTCTCATTGATAGCAAGTCTAAGAACCTATGTTCTATGTGTGCTATTTCTATGCTTCCTGATTTTAAGTACATGTTTTGCTTCTTTCACTTTCGGTGTTGTACACCAGCTTCCAACAGCTGAAAATACAATATTTTTGGTTATGGGAAATATATTGCACTGCGGATTAGATGGTACAATGATTATCTACACTATAGTTGCTTATTTTGTAAAATAACCTGAAATTAGGCGAACTATTAGAATTTTAGCAACCAGGAAATGGCGGCGCGATTTCTGCATAGTGCATCTTTAAGATGCTTTGGGTAAACCGGGTCCTGGACAGGGTTTATCGTTTTTTTGTTATTGTGACATCTGAATTGTAGGAACGCACTGTGTGTGACGCAGGGTGGAACGGAGGCGTCTAGAGAAACGACGGCGGCTGAAAGCTGTTTGCGTTTGGTGAATTAGGATAGATAAAGGACGATTATTCAATATAGCTAAGATAATAGATTTGACCAAAGATAAACGAAACGGAGAGGAAATCCGGTGGAGGTGGTTGAGCAACACTGGGCGGGGACTGGAGCAGAGATGGATGGAAAGGAAGGGGGTTAGGAGTTGAGGAGGACGGTATGGAATGTTGTGGTGGAGTGGAAAAAGATGGAGGTATAGTAAGAGTAAAGTTTAAGAAGAAAAGGATGCCTGAGGAGCCTTTGCAGGTCTTGTCAGAGGAGAGTATTGAAAAGGTTTGGGTCGCAGTGTTGTACTGACAGAAGTAGAGTTTAAGGTGTTGGTGAAATTTAAGGATTAAGGTGGAGTCACGCCATTGAGTCTAGGACCAAAAGGCTTCTCAACAGCTTCTACCTCCAAGCCATAAGACTCCTGAACATCTAATCAAATGATTACCCAGACTATTTGCATTGCCCCTCCCCTTTTACGCTGCTTTAAAAAATAAATAAAAATGTTTACCTTTATTTAACCAGGCAAGTCAGTTAAGAACACATTCTTATTTTCAATGACAGCCTGGGAACAGTGGGTTAACTGCCTGTTCAGGGGCAGAACGACAGATTTGTACCTTGTCAGCTCGGGGGTTTTGAACTCGCAACCTTCCGGTTCCTAGTCCAATGCTCTAACCACTAGGCTACCCTGTCACTCTAACCACTAGGCTACCCTGTCACTCTAACCACTAGGCTACGCTGCCGCCCCTCTGTTTATTATCTATGTTTCGTCACTTTTACCTACATGTACATATTACCTCAATTACCCGGTGCCCCAGCACATTGACTCTGTACCGGTACCCCCTGTATATATATTTTTTTACTTACCCATTTTTCTTAACTGCATTGTTGGTTAATTAAGGGCTTGTAAGTAAGCATTTCATTGTAAGGTCTACACCTGTTTTATTCGGAGCATGTGACAAATAACATTCGATTTGATTTCGATTTTTTTCTTAGGATGTAAACGTGTGGTTGACAGTAGCATGCCGGATCAAACAAAACGGAAGTGGGTGAAGGGAGTTATTACAGGAGTTCCATAAATTGTTAACATGCAAGAAATAAAGGACCACTTGATGGGAGGCTCTCTTATTGAGGTAAAGTGCCTCCAGATGACACAAGATGGGAAGAAGGTGGATAGTTTGTCAGTGCTACTACACTTTGAATATCCGGTACTGCCAGAAAAATGTAGGATCGGGTTTATAAGTTACTATGTGCAAGCATATGTTCCGAAACCATTGTGTTGCTATAAATGTCAAAGGTTTGGGCATGTGGTGACGGTGTGTAAAGGCAAAAGGAGATGTGCGAAGTGTGGGGGAAAACATGCATATGGGGAATGTGGAGATGGGATCCAGTTAAAGGGCTGTAACTGTGGGGGCGCCCATAGTGTAGTGTATGGGGGCTGTTCAGTGATGAAAAGTTTAGATGGAAGTGCAGCAGGTGAGGAGTGAGCGTAGCATCTCGTATGCAGAAGCAGTGAAGGTAGTTCACGCAGAAACAAGCGGGGCACCTGGAAGAGCTGGTATGCCAGGGCAGATTGAGATGCAGGCTAGGCATGATGGAGGGAACAGAATGGGGGACAACACAAGAATGCTAGGAGACATGAGGAAGGTTGTTACATTTGTGACAGCAGCAATCAATTGCACAGAAAAATTACAATTGAGAACTTAGAAGCTGAAGATCATAGTGGAGCAGGCAGTAAAGTGTCTTGGGATCACAGGACTGACATAGGAAAATGTCAGGCTTCGGGCAAAACTCGAAGTCCCCACCCCACCCACGGAGCAAGACACGGTAATCATTTGTCCCAACATCATAGGTTGCTCCCTATGCACCTGCCAATGTTAACCTATTGAACGAAATTAGTAACCAGACAGGAAACAGTGCTAATGTTTTTCCCATTGATAACCTGAATGACAATGAACCTGATTCTCACCCTGAGGACATGACAAGGGAAAGTACATATTTTAAGAGGAAAAGCACATTTTTACCACCCCCAAAAAATCACTCTCTTGAAACATATTGCCGCCAAGTTGAGAAAGATGTACATAATCTCCTGGCTAAGAAAAAATAATACAAAGTATTCCACAATATGTCCAAAGCAGAGAAAGAATCTCTTATGGAACTGAAAAATGACTCCAGTATCATTATAAAACCTGCCGACAAAGGAGGTGCAATAGTGATACTAAATGCAGCAGACTATGAAAAATAAATTCTGAGACAACTTTGTGATGAGGAATTTTACAAAAGACTCCCAAATCACCCTACTGATCAATTCAAGTCTCTGATCCATGATGAATTGTAAAAATGTTTTACAAAGACAGAATATGAGTTTATGAAAGTTGATTGCCCAACCACATCTGTCATATACGCTCTACCCAAAATTCACAAGAGCATGACACCGCCTCTACCAGGCAGGCCCATTGTTAGTAGTAATGGATCTCTGACAGAGAATATCTCTACCTTTGTTCATCATTTTGTGAGACCCTGTGTGATCTCCCTCCCCACGTATACTAGAGACTCTATTGATTTTGAAATCTGTGGACCTGATCGGGTATGGTAGTATATAGACTGGTAACATCAAAAGTACACAGAATATAATTTTGATGTGACCAGTCTATATACTAACATCCCCCCATCTGGGCGGCCTAGAGGCCATCAAGTTCTACCTCAATGAATATCCCCCTAATGCTCTTCCCAGCACCAATTGTATTGTGGACTTGGCTGAACTGGTACTAACCTCCAACTATTTCTCCAACTATTTTCTCTTCAGTGGAGACTTTTTCCTCCAGACCACAGGGACAGCGATGGGAAGCACTATGGGTCCTAATTACGCTAACCTATATCTAGGAATGTTTCAAAATCAAGTGGTGCTGAATCCATGACATTTTTGTGATCTATAAAGGCACCCAGGAAGAACTTTTGGAATTCCATGCTTACCACTAGGCTACCTGGGGCGGCAGGTAGCCTAGTGGTTAGAGCATTGGGCCTGTAACTGAAAGGTTGCTGGATTGAATCCCTGAGCTGACAAGGTCAAAATCTGTTGTTCTGCCCCTGAACAAGGCAGTTAACTGATTGTTCCCTGGTAGGCTGTTATTGTAAATAAGAATTTGTTCTTAACTGACTTGCCTAGTTAAATAAAGGTTAAAAAAAAACTAAACTCTATGAACACCTTCACTATGACAAATCAGTTTTCTTGATGTGATGGTTATTAAGGACAAAACCTCCCTCTCTACAGATCTCTATAGGAAACCTAGGGACAGGAATACCCTCCATAGAGGTGACAGCTTTCATCCACGTCCACTTATTAAAAGTCTCCCTATAAGTCAATTCAGTCATATCAGAAGAATATGCAGATCTGATGCTTCTTATCAGAAACAGACCACGGGCCTCACACAAAGATTTAAGGAAAGGGGGTACAAAGACAATTTGGTAAAACATGCCAATGATCGTTTTGAAGGACTAACACAGTTGGAAAGCCTTCAACCAAAATTCCAAGAAAAAGCAGAACATATCCCATTATGCTTTACCCACTACTCACCATTGGGGAAGGCATTTAAGGACATTATCAGGAAGCACTGGTACATTATTGAAACGGACCCACAATTGAAACCCATTTCTAAAAATCCCCCGCATATGATTTTTAAAAGACCCCCAAACGTGTGCGATATTGTGGTTAAATCTGATTACCCACCAGAGAAAAGGGAAACTTTTTGGGACAAGATTCCGGAGGGTAATTACAAATGTGGCCAATGTGCTCAATGCAGCTTTACGTACAAATGCAACTAATTTACCCAACCCCGTACATGACAAAGACTTAAGATCAAGGGCCTGATTACCTGCATGTCCACCAATGTTATTTACATGTTAAAATGTCCTTGTGGTCTGTCTTACATAGGGAAAACCCGTAGAAGCCTTATGACATGGATCAGTGAGCACCGCAGCAATATACGGACAGGTGAGGGAAAAAATATAGTTGCTGCTCATTTTGTACAAGCTGGACATCCTATTAGTTCTCAGAGATACATTGGAATAGAAATGGTCAAGAGATCATGCAGGGGAGGGGACATTGAGATTAAACTTCTTCAAAGGGAATCTTTCTAGATCCACAGTGTAACGTCTGCTTCCAGCTCACACTCTCAAACACGTAGATCCCCTGAACGCAGCTCACTTTCCAGCCCACACTCTCAAACACATAGATCCCCTGAACGTAGCTCACTTTCCAGCCCACACTCTCAAACACATAGATCCCCTGAATGCAGCTCACTCTCCAGCCCACACTCTCAAACACATAGATCCCCTGAACGTAGCTCACTTTCCAGCCCACACTCTCAAACACATAGATCCCCTGAACGCAGCTCACTCTCCAGCCCACACTCTCAAACACATAGATCCCCAGAACGCAGCTCACTCTCCAGCCCACACTCTCAAACACATAGATCCCCTGAACGCAGCTCACTCTCCAGCCCACACTCTCAAACACATAGATCCCCTGAATGCAGCTCACTCTCCAGATCGCAATCACCTGAATTCTGTTCACCTGTTCACACACCTGTACGTCATTATCACACACTATTTAGTTCAGTTCTTTGCACCCATCATTATGAGGTATTTTTTGTGTGTGACATACTTTTATTCAGCGCACTGGGTTTCCCTGCAATTTACACCTCCTGTGTATGAAAGGTTTTTTCTGCCTAACTAATGACGCATTTTGCCTATTCCTTGACTGTACTTTATCGGATTTCCTGTTGTCAACCTATTGCCCGATCTCCCGGATGACGTTACTAGCCTTTTCCCTGCCTGTATTGTTGCCTTTTTGGACCCCCTGTGTATGACCTTCTGCCTGCCCCTGGACCCAGCTACCTGCCTCCTCCTGTTATCCTTTACAATAAACACCTGCCGCTCCCTGCGCTTGAAACCAGCTCTCTGTCTCCCATTGTGTTCGTTACACACAGGCTCAGCACATTTTCTCCTCTTGGCCTTAAATGAGGAGTTTGGCTTGAAACTGTTTTTATAGTCTAAATTGTGTTTGTTTTTTCATCCTAATTGAATATTGTATGTGTATGTATATTACTGTAAATATTGATCACATTCCCTGTGTATAATCATGTATTTTGATACATTGAATGTTAATATTGGGAAATAATGTTATACATTTTTTACCTCCTGTTTCAGGAAGTGATGTCACTGAGTACTGCCCCTATATATAGGACCTTCCATCCCCACCTTGGATATGGATGCCTGATGAAGACCTAAGGGTTGAAATGTTGTTGTAAATAAATATCGCCTGGGAGCATGAGCAGCTGTGTGCAGCGGTTTCCTTTCTGTTTTCCTTGAGTTTGCCTACAACTCTAGCACCTGTGGAAAGTACCTGGATGTGCGTATGTTCTTCCGCTTTTGAAAATGTACAGGATGATAATCATTCCAGCCAGGAATCATGTATTGGATCATTTTGATTATGGTGTTAATCCTACACTGGAATGCCAGAAGTTTGATGGCTAATGGGCAAGAGCTCAAACAGTCTATTGAGGAGGTACCTCAATAAACCTGATGTTTTATGTCTCCAGGAGACATGGCTATAACCTAATCTAGATTTTGTATTACAAGGTTATGTTGCAGTCCGTAGAGATAGGGTGGCAGGGGGAGGAGGATAGCGTGCTACCTTTATAAAGTGGGGGATCCCATATAGGTGTGTGGGAGAGGGAGTGGAACAGGAGTATGTAGTGGTAGAGGTGTGGTTGGGAGGGAGGGGGGAAAATGGTATTAGTGAACTTTTACAACCCGTGAAAAAGACTGGAGTAGCTGACCCTTGGGAATGTAGAAGATCAAGATAGGAGACGGGTAATGTGGTGTGGGGATTTTAATGCTCATAGTGCACTCAGGGGAGGGTTACGGACTGATGTAAACGGACAAGTGTTGGAGAAACTACTGGATGAGAAAGGATTTGCTCTGGATCTTACTTTGATTTCAAATTCAATGGCAGGCAGATGTAGTTGGGATGTTTTGGAAGAATCTACAGTGGGTAGTGATCACTATCATGTCCTGTGTACTATAGGATTGAGGGAGGAAGAAGAATCAGTAGGAAATGGATTGAGCAGATGGATATTTGGGAAAGCGGAGTGGAGTCAGTTTCAGGAGTTGAGTGAACAGGAGCTGTCTCAGGTAGATCTTAATTCAGATATAGAAACAGTCAATGAGGGAATAAGAGGAGCAATAGTAGGGGCTGCAAGGCAGATGAGTCCCATGGGTACAGGGGGGAGAAAGAGTAACGCAGTCCCCAGGTGGAGTGAAGAGTGTAGAGAAGCAGTGAAGAGTAGGAAAAGCGCTTTCAGAATGTTGAAAAAATCCCATAATTACCAGCACCTGATTCAGTATAAACAAGCACAAGCAGTAGTAAGGAGGATCATTAGGAAAGCTAAGAGGGAGTATTGGCGCCGGTTTTATGAAAACATCGCCAGGACCACTCCTGTGGGAGATGTATGGGGGATGATTAAGAGGATGAGTGGGGTCAGAAGAGATTGGGATCTCCCTGTGCTGATAAGTGGGGAGATTGCTGCGGTGAGAGATATGGAGAAGGCAGAGATGTTAGCCCAGGCATTTGTGAAGGTGCACAGCTCCAATAATCTGACAGAAGAGGGGCAGCGTGGGAGAGTGAGGGTCAGAGGAGAACATCCGGGGATTCTGGATCAGAGAGAGATGGTGGAGGATACAATGAAGGGCCCTTTTACTTTGGCTGAGATGAAGAGAGCATTAGCTAAAGCTGGGGTAACATCTCCTGGGAAGGTAATTTGCTAATACACAGATCTCAGTGACACTGCAATGGGGAAAGTATTGGGCTTTTACAATAAGGTGTGGTAGGAAGGGAAACTGCCTGGAACCTGGAAGCAGGCGGTAGTGGTGCCAATAAGGACACCTGGGAAAGACCCAACAAGTCCTTCAAGCTATAGGCCGATAGCGTTGGCATCTCATGTACCTAAACTTATGGAAAGGATGATAACGGAAAGGCTGACTTACTTTCTGGAGATTAAGGACTAATGTAACCAGATCAAAGTGGGTTCGGGAAAGGCAGGGGAACGACGGATCCTGTACTGTGCCTTGAGTCATTCATACGGAAGGGACAGGCAAATAAGGAGGTGATGGTAGCCGTTTTCTTTGATGTAGAGAAGGCTTACGATATGATGTGGAAGGAAGGAAGACCTACTTATCAAGCTGGATAACATGGGGGTTGGATGAAGGGTTTTTAACTGGATAAAGGATTTTCTTTTTGGGCAATCAATAGAAGTGAGGGTGGGGAGCTCTATGTCAGAAAGCTATGAGGTGGATAATGGTACCCCCCAGGAAAGTGTCATTAGTTCTTTGTCGTTCTCCATTATGATTTGATTATGTATTCTCTAAGGTAAGACTTGATATTGGGAGGTTACTGTTTTCGGATGATGTAGCGCTATGGAAGAGAGGGAGAAATACTACCCATACAACCAGAAGAGTTCAAGAAGAGATTAGTGAAGTAGAGCAGTGTTCCCTGAGGTGGGGCTTCAAGTTTTCAGTTGAGAAAACACAGTGTTTTTATGTAGAAGGAAGGATAGGGAGGAAATATACTTGAAGTTGGATGGAAGGAATCTGGAGAGGGTGGGAAGGTTTAGGTTCCTGGGGGTCTAGTTTGACACTCAAATGACATGGGTAGAGCATATTAACAGAGTAGTTGTCAAAGGAAAGAAAATATTGAACGTGATGCGTTGCTTTTCAGGCATGGAGTGGCAGATAGAATGATGTTGAAAATGATATAGATAAAATTGAAGACAGGAGTTTACATACACTTACGTTGGAGTCATTAGAACTAGTTTTTCAACAACTCCACAAATTTCTTGTTAAGAAACTAAGTTTTGGCAAGTTGGATAGGACATCAACTTTGTGCATGACACAAGAAGTCATTTTTCAAACAATTGTTTACAGATAGATTATTTCACTGATCACAATTCCAGTGGATCAGAAGTTTACATATGTTATGTTGACTGTGCCTTTAAACAGCTTGGAAAATTCCATAAAATGATGTCATGGCTTTAGAAGCTTCTGATAGGCTAATTGACATAATTTGAGACAAATGGAGGTGTACCTGTGAATGTATTTCAAGGTCTACCTTCAAACTCAGTGCCTCTTTGCTTGACACCACGGGAAAATAAATAGAAATCAACCAAGACCTCAGAAAAAATATGTAGACCTCAACAAGTCTAGATCATCCTTGGGAGCAATTTCCAAACACCTGAAGGTACCATGTTCATCTGTACAAACAATAGTATGCAAGTTAAACACCACGGGACCACGCAGCCATCATACCGCTCAGGAAGGAGACGCGTTCTGTCTGCTACAAATCAAATCAAATTTATTTATATAGCCCTTCGTACATCAGCTGATATCTCAAAGTGCTGTACAGAAACCCAGCCTAAAACCCCAAACAGCAAGCAATGCAGGTGTAGAAGCACGGTGGCTAGGAAAAACTCCCTAGAAAGGCCAAAACCTAGGAAGAAACCTAGAGAGGAACCAGGCTATGTGGGGTGGCCAGTCCTCTTCTGGCTGTGCCGGGTAGAGATTATAACAGAACATGGCCAAGATGTTCAAATGTTCATAAATGACCAGCATGGTCAAATAATAATAATCACAGGAAGAACAGTTGAAACTGGAGCAGCAGCACGGCCAGGTGGACTGGGGACAGCAAGGAGTCATCATGTCAGGTAGTCCTGAGGCATGGTCCTAGGGCTCAGGTCCTCCGAGAGAGAGAGAGAAAGAAAGAAAGAAAGAAAGAAAGAAAGAAAGAAAGAAAGAAAGAAAGAAAGAAAGAAAGAAAGAAAGAAAGAAAGAAAGAGAGAATTAGAGAGAGCGTACTTAAATTCACACAGGACACCGGATAGGACAGGAGAAGTAGTCCAGATATAACAAACTGACCCTAGCCCCCCGACACATAAACTACTGCAGCATAAATACTGGAGGCTGAGAAAAGAGGGGTGAGGAGACACTGTGGCCCCATCCGATGACACCCCCGGCCAGGGCCAAACAGGATGTATATAACCCCACCCACTTTGCCAAAGCACAGCCCCCACACCACTAGAGGGATATCTTCAACCACCAACTTACCATCCTGAGACAAGGCCGAGTATAGCCCACAAAGATCTCCACCACGGCACAACCCAAGGGGGGGGCGCCAACCCAGATGAACGTACTTTGGTGCGAAAAGGGAAAATCAATCCCAGAACAACAGCAAATTACCTTGTGAAGATGCTGGAGGAAACTGGTACAAAAGTATCTATATCCACAGTAAAATGAGTCCTATATCGACATAACCTGAAAGGTCGCTTAGCAAGGAAGAAGCCACTGCTCCAAAACCGCCATAAGCCAGACTACGGTTTGCAACTGCACATGGGGACAAAGATCGTACTTTTTGGAGAAATGTCCTCTGGTCTGATGAAACATAAATAGAACTGTTTTGCCATAATGACCATCGTTGTTTGGAGGAAAAAGGGGGAGGCTTGCAAGCCAAAGAACACCATCCCAACCGTGATGCACGGGGGTGGCAGCATCATGTTGTGGGGGTGCTTTACTGCTGGAAGGACTGGTGCACTTCACAAAATAGATAGCTTCATGAGGTACGAAAATTATGTGGATATATTGAAGCAAACTCTCTAGACATCAGTCAGGAAGTTAAAGTTTGGTCGCAAATGGGTCTTCCAAATGGACAATGACCCAAAGCATACTTCCAAAGTTGTGGCAAAATTGCTTAATAAGTACAACAAAGTCAAGGTATAGGAGTGGCCATCACAAAGCCCTGGCCTCAATCCTATAGAAAATTTGTTGGCAGTACTGAAAAAGCGTGTGTGAGCAAGGAGGCCTACAAACCTGACTCAGTTACACCAGCTCTGTCAGGAGGAATGGGCCAAAATTATCCCAACTTATTGTGGGAAGCTTGTGGAAGGCTACCTGAAACGTTTGACCCAAGTTAAACTATTTAAAGGCAATGCTACCAAATACTAATTGAGTGTATGTAAACTTCTAACCCACTGGGAATGTGATGAAAGAAATAAAAGCTGAAAAAAATCATTCTCTCTACTATTATTCTGACATTTCACATTCTTAAAATAACATAGTGATCCTAACTGGCCTAAAACAGGGAATTTTTACCAGGATTAAATGTCAGGAATTGTGAAAAATGTAGTTTAAATGTATATAGCTAACATGCATGTAATCTTCTGACTTCAACTGTATATTTATAGAGCTGTTAAGGTCATCAATGGATTATGGAAGTATAGCATATGGATCAGCAGCTCAGACATCTTTAAAAAAGTTAGATGTAATCCAGGCCCAAGCCCTAAGAATATGTCGTGGAGCACTCAGGACCTCCGTGGTGGCAGCGATGCAGGTAGAGTTGGGAGAGATGCCGCTAAATTTAAGAAGACCACAGCTATTCATGACATATTGGGTAAATCTACAAGGACATAAGTTTACACATGCTACAAAAATGGTGCTCCTAAAGTGCTGGGAACATGAACAAAATCTGAGTACAAGCTTTGGGTGGATAGACAATTGCATGGTGAGAGAGACGGGGTTGTTTGGGAGGGAGTTTATCCCCTCTGTGGTTCTTCCTGATATCCCACCTTGGTGTCTTCCTCAACTAGTGTTAGATCTAGGGTTAATTGAGAGGTTAAGAGATGTTGAGGAAGTAATAGATTCAGTTGTAAGTTAACATTTAAGGACACAATACTATACTTTCTTGAATATATTCACAGATTGATCTAAGGACCCTAAAACTGGGAGGACAGGAGCAGCTTTTAGTGACGAAAGGAGCAACGGATCATTTATCTGTTCACACAATGGAGTTGTTGGTCATACTATTGGCTCCAGAGTGGGTGGAGGAGGCCAGACAGGGTAGTCATCTGCTCGGACTCCTATGCAGCACTGATGAGCTTAAATTCATGTGTGTCTCAGAGCAGACAGGATGTTTTGTACAAGGTTTCGCAGTGTTTGTATATGGTGAAACAGATGGAGAATTTGTGATGTTCCCTCTGGATACCAGCTCGTGTGGGAGTAGAGGGGAATGAGGAAATGGATATTACCAAGCAGGCTCTTAAACATCCTTATGTTGAGATGGATTTGTCGATCAGTAAAGCATAAACCAAGGGATTAATAAGAACAGTGGTTAAAAATAAGTGGCAAGAGTTGTGGAACAGGGAGCGTAAGGGAAGACACCTGTATAACGTCCAGGAAAAGGTGGGGGCAGGGAGGTCCTCAGGCCAAGAGAGACGGGAGGAAAGTGGAGTCACAAGACTGAGACTGGGACACACAAGGCTAAATAGTACATTGAAAGTGGTGGGGAAACATCCGACTGGGTGTTGTAATCATTGTCAGGAGAAGTTGGAGGCAATGTTCTATTTTAGTGCCAGAAATATGTGAGAGAAGGGGAGCGATTGTTATTAGATTTGAGGAGTAATGGGGTTGAAGAGACAGGATTAAGTGAACTGCTGTGGAAATCTTCAGGGGATGTAGCATTTAATTATGTATTTCGTTTCCTTTAAGGAGACGAGATTATTGGGTAGGATTTAGACCTTCACTGTCACTGGTCTACACTCCAGTCCAGTTGGTGGCGGTAATACACCTTAAAGTTGTTTGCCAACCGCTATATAAATCTCCCAGAAGAAGAAAGGACCTGGAACAATACCCGACTCCGGGAAGTATTTTGCTTGGCCAACAAAAAAAAATCTGCTGGAAGGAGAAACGTGACATCTCAGCCCGCCTGCCTCGTTCTTCGTCAAGGTAGTTTACAATCTGGCTAGCTAGCTAACCACTTAGCTAGTCGATTTATTTATTTTAACAACAGATCGCACAAATGTGAAGAGTTTAAATGCAAGGCAACCAGCCAGCTAAAAGTATTTGAATGAATGCTGCGGTGGATGTAGCTAGCTAACGTTAGCTGCTAATGCGTATCCATTTGGTCCTGCTCGCTGTTTCTTGTCAAGTTGATACAATGTGACACTGACTGACACCCTCTCAGTTGTTACATTTTACATCACCCAGTCGTCGCGCACTAAATTGTGACATGCAGTGAGCAACGTTACAGAACATAGAAGTAACGTTGGAAACAAACGTATACAGGACATAAATTATTCCCATGGCAGCCCCAGGTCTGCAACCCGGGTCCTACGTCTAGCTATTTTATTTTTTATTTCACCTTTATTTAACCAGGTAGGCTAGTTGAGAACAAGTTCTCATTTGCAACTGCGACCTGGCCAAGATAAAGCATAGCAGTGTGAACAGACAACACAGAGTTGAGCTAGCTCAGCCACAAAGTCAAAATTGGCTATATCGTAATGGAAACACATTACTTTTGCTTTTACTTTTTTACGGGTAGTCAAATTCTCAAAGAAAAACCTCAATGCAGAGCAATGTGTGTTCTTAGCTTATTTTTGCATTTTCTTGTCTGCATTCTCCAGGGAAGGAACAGTGGTTAAAAATAAGTGTCAAGAGTTGTGGAACAGGGAGCGTAAGGGAAGACACCTGTATAACATCCAGGAAAAGGTGGGGGCAGGAAGGTCCTCAGGCCGAGAGAGAAGGGAGGAAAGTGGAGTCACACAAGGCTAAATAGTACTTTGAAAGTGGTGGGGAAACGTCTGATTGGGCTCCAGAGTGGCACAGCGGTCTAAGGCACTGCATCTCAGTGCAAGAGCGTCACTAGTACCTGGTTCAAATCCTTGCTGTATCACATCTGGCTGTGATTGGGAGTTCCATAGGGCGGCGCACAATTGGCCCAGCGTCGTCAGGGTTTAGCCGGAGTAGGCCGACATTGTAAATTAGAATTTGTTCTTAACTGACTTGCCTTGTAAAATAAAGGTTAAATGTATAAAAAGAGAAACATGCAAATATTGAAGCATTTATCAACAAAGTGGCTCTGAGAATATTGAAACATTGTATCAAGGAAACAAACAACAATAGTATCAATCAACAATATCATCGATAGTCTTTTATCCTTCTTTCCATATACCATAAGGGTCAGGCAACATGCACTGACCACTCCTGGGACTTTAGTAAAAAGGGACTCGTCATCTAGCTCTAACGACACTCCAGATATAACTCCTTTGGCAGGGTCCTGCTCCGAAGATGAATACAGGTTTCTTCCGACATGGGCAATTTTGCTAGATCCAGTGCATGTTTCTATTCTTCATCTCCATAATTAACCAAAACAAGACCACTTCTAGTCACTTTGATTGAATCCACCTTTCCCACTGCTCTCTTTACGGTCCTTGATAGTACAAATATACCTCCCAAATGAATTTTCTTGTCCAAAAAACGCAGTCCAACTGAAAAGGTTTTATTGGAACGATCTGTGTCTTCCACTATAACTCTTGCTAATTTCGTCCCATTCTTTGATTTCTCCATTTTCCTTTCATTGTCACACTTCACTTGCCGCACTTTCAGATTCAAGCAACATTTCCATGGATGCTGCCATTTTGGAACTTTCATCCATCCTCTCCTCAATCAGGCCACTGAGGTATATTAAGAACAGCAGTTCAAATATTCTTCTTTGGGATTGGGTCAGGGGATCGCATTCAACTTAAAGGTGCATACACTGCCACCTGTTGTACTAAAGTGAGGCCAGTCATGGCCTACCTATATTAAATTATCTTTATTATTCCTGTTCCTAAAATTGTACCTACACCTATATACCACTATTTCATAAACGTATAAATTACCACCCCATTAACTCTTCAACAGTAAAATCTCATGCACCCAGGTACTTCTCTGCAGTTTCCACCTAAACTCATTAACAACCCACTACTAACAGCCTGGGAGGTCAGCACACCACCCTTCAACACATCCTGTAACTCATCTGAAGTCAAATCTTGTGTACCCAAATACTTACCTGCAGCTGCCACCATAACATCTATTTCCTGTGATTTAGTTTCCACTTCTGCAGTACAGTTGATAACCATTGCAATGAACGCTAAGAAGCCAACCTTACTGAAGCATAACTCAGTCTGTACCCTATCCCTCGGAACTGGCACAAATCTACTACTCACTGGGATCCTCTCAGGATCCCTCACCCTTGACCCATCCTCCTGCACTTTCTTCACTGCCTCGGGATATGACACCCTCTGCATGACACTGACCTTTGCAATTTCAATCTGCCTCATTTGCACTGGACATTTCTGATCTCCAGCAACATGAGCACCCCTAAAATTGGCAACTTTATCCACCGAAACTTCACCATCCTCTGTCCCTCGTCACACTGCTGCAGCATGACCATAAACATTGCATCTGAAACAGCGCGGTGGATTCTACACAAAAGCTTTAACAGGAGAACGGATGTATCCTAACATTACATGATTTTGTCTGGTAGAGACTGACTCAAAAGAACTGACAATGACTCCTCTGGTTCAGCATGCTCCCCACTGGGTCTGTCGAACCAAACAGCGGGCATCGCAAACACCCAGATTTTTCAACTTCAATTGCTCCACCTCTGCACTTAACGCTACCTCAGAAATCACTCCTTTCAATGGTGCCATATTCCTAAGAGCAAAGCAAGAAAGAGATCTTGACCCAAGTTGCTTGACACAAAGTGCCTTCTCCCGCTGGTCAGAAGTAACAGAAACAAATATCACAATTCCACTACAGGTTACCTTCACTGATTCAACTACACCCAACTCCTTTCTTACCCACCCTGAAACCACAAATGGATCCACATAAAGGCAAGGCTCCACTTTCTGCAAAAATGTACTACTACTGGTCCAGATTCCTCTTTATCATTTCTTATGCCATTTTTCCTCAACACACATCTTCCCACTTCACTTGGCTGTTCTTCCTCACTGTCCATAACGATGTCTATCCATTCACCACGCTCTTTCTGTGCCTTCATCCACCGCATTGCTTGCAAAGCACTCACAGATGCCATTTCTCCAAAACCCAACTTCTGTTCCTTAGCCTACTGGCTACCTCTCCATGCTTCCTCAGTCTCTTTCCGAGCACCTACACGTATGCTATCCGGTTCAAGTATTACAATCAGAAACAACATTGATAGAAAACACGTGAGCAGAGTCCAGGTGCTTCTAATCAGTGTAATTGGTCCTCTGCATATCAGGGATGGCCTCTCTAGTCTACCTGTATGTGTTAAAATCACAAGGAGAAGGAAATATATAATTTTTTTATTATTTCACCTTTATTTAACCAGGTAGGCTAGTTGAGAACAAGTTCTCATTTGCAACTGCGACCTGGCCAAGATAAAGCATAGCAGTGTGAACAGACAACACAGTTACACATGGAGTAAACAATAAACAAGTCAATAACATAGTAAGGGGGAAAAAATAATCTATATACATTGTGTGCAAAAGGCATGAGGTAGGCAATAAATAGGCCATAGGAGTGAATAATTACAATTTAGCAGATTAACACTGGAGTGATAAATGATCAGATGAACATGTGCAGGTAGAGATACTGGTGTGCAAAGAGCAGAAAAGTAAATAAAATAAAAACAGTATGGGGATGAGGTAGGTAAATTGGGTGGGCTATTTACCAATGGACTATGTACAGTTGCAGCGATCGTTTAGCTGGTCAGATGGCAGATGTTTAAAGTTGGTGAGGGAGATAAGTCTCCAACTTCAGAGATTTTTGCAATTCGTTCCAGTCGCAGGCAGCAGAGAACTGGAAGGAAAGGCGGCCAAATGAGGTTTTGGCTTTAGGGATGATCAGTGAGATAAACCTTCTGGAGCGCGTACTACGGGTGGGTGTTGCCATCGTGACCAGTGAACTGAGATAAGGCGGAGCTTTACCTAGCATAGACTTGTAGATGACCTGGAGCCAGTGGGTCTGGCGACGAATATGTAGCGAGGGCCAGCCGACTAGAGCATACAGGTCACAGTGGTGGGTGGTATAAGGTGCTTTAGTTACAGAAAGGATGGCACTGTGATAAACTGCATCCAGTTTGCTGAGTAGAGTATTGGAAGCTGTTTTGTAGATGACATCGCCAAAGTTGAGGATCAGTAGGATAGTCAGTTTTACTAGGGTAAGTTTTGCGGCGTGAGTGAAGGAGGCTTTGTTGTGAAATAGAAAGCCGACTCTAGATTTGATTTTGGATTGGAGATGTTTGAGATGAGTCTGGAGGGAGAGTTTTTCAGTCTAGCCAGACACCTAGGTACTTACAGATGTCCACACATTCTAGGTCTGAACCATCCAGGGTTGTGATGCTAGTTGAGGGTGCGGATTCAGGCAGCGAACGGTTGAAAAGCATGCATTCTGGTTTTACTAGCATTTAAGAGCAGTTGGAGGCCACGGAAGGAGTGTTGTATGGCATTGTAGCTCGTTTGGAGGTTAGATAGCACAGTGTCCAAGGAAGGGCCAAGAAGTATACAGAATGGTGTCGTCTGCCTAGAGGTGGATCAGGGAATCGCCCGCAGCAAGAGCAACATCATTGATATATACAGAGAAAAGAGTCGGCCCAAGAATTTAACCCTGTGGTACCCCCATAGAGACTGCCAGAGAACCGGACAACATGCCCTCCGATTTGACACACTGAACTCTGTCTGCAAAGTAGTTGGTGAACCAGGCAAGGCAGTCATTAGAAAACCCGAGGCTACTGAGTCTGCCGATAAGAATATGGTGATTGACAGTCGAAAGCCTTGGCCAGGTCGATGAAGACGGCTGCACAGTACTGTCTTTTATCAATGGCGGTTATGATATCGTTTAGTACCTTGAGCGTGGCTGAGGTGCACCCGTGACCGGCTCGGAAACCGGATTGAACAGCGGAGAAGGTATGGTGGGATTCGAGATGGTCAGTGACCTGTTTGTTGACTTGGCTTTCGAAGACCTTAGATAGGCAGGGCAGGATGGATATAGGTCTATAACAGTTTGGGTCCAGGGTGTCTCCCCCTTTTGAAGAGGGGGATGACTGCGGCAGCTTTCCAATCCTTGGGGATCTCAGATGATACGAAGTAGAGGTTGAACAGGCTGGTAATAGGGGTTGCGACAATGGCGGCGGACAGTTTCAGAAATAGAGGGTCCAGATTGTCAAGCCCAGTTTATTTGTATGGGTCCAGGTTTTGCAGCTCTTTCAGAACATCTGCTATCTGGATTGGGGTAAAGGAGAAGCTGGGGAGGCGTGGGCGAGTAGCTGCGGGGGGGGGGCTTGTGGCCGAGGTTGGAGTAGCCAGGAGGAAGGCATGGCCAGCCATTGAGAAATGCTTGTTGAAGTTTTCTATTTTCATGGATTTATCGGTGGTGACCGTGTTACCTAGCCTCAGTGCAGTGGGCAGCTGGGAGGAGGTGCTCTTGTTCTCCATGGACTTTACAGTGTCCCAGAACTGTTTGGAGTTAGAGCTACAGGATGCAAATTTGGCCTTTGCTTTCCTGACTGACTGCGTGTATTGGTTCCTGACTTCCCTGAACAGTTGCATATCGCGGGGACTATTCAATGCTATTGCAGTCCGCCACATGATGTTTTTGTGCTGGTCGAGGGCAGTCAGGTCTGGAGTGAACCAAGGGCGATATCTGTTCTTAGTTCTGCATTTTTTGAACGGAGCATGCTTGTCTAAGATGGTGGGAAGTTACTTTTAAAGAATGACCAGGCATCCTCCAGGCATACTTACGGGATGAGGTCAATATCCTTCCAGGATACCTGGGCCAGGTCGATTAGAAAGGCCTGCTAGCTAGCAGGCCTAGCTGTTTAGCATAATGGGCCTTCAGCGGGCGTCGCGCCTGAGGGGCCTGTTGGAGTCCTCGGGCAGATTATGTCGGTATTCCAGCCGTAGGAGATCTGCGGGGTTCCATGCCCCGTACCGGCTGTAGAAGGGGTCCGGATATTGTAGCCCAGGACTATGCTTCAGTGGTAGCACAGGAGCTCTGGCCGGGCTAGCTTCAACCTAAGTGGATGGAAACGCTAGCCAGGAGTAGTCATCCGGGGTTGCGATTAGCTAGTTGTGAAGATCCAGATGAAAATGTTCAGTTTGTGGTGGGAATCGGGGGATAAAAATAATAGGTTCGTTATGCTCTGGTTAGAGTCACGTTGTTCGAACTGGCGGGAGCTATTCGAGCTGAAGGTTAGCTGATGACCGCTGGCAATGGTTTGCTGACTGATAGCTGGTAGTTAGCTGGCTAGCTTCAGTTGAGGGACTCCAGATCCGAAGTAAATATAGATACTTTAGAAGAAAAGAATAAAGCAGATCCACGCTACATTGGGTGAGGTGGGTAGCACGAGAGTATTTAGATGTTGAGGTTTAGCAAAATATTTGAAAAGATATGCGAAGAAAAATGTGTTTTAAAAAAACGATATATACAAGGGACACGACAGGACAAAGAAGTCTGACTGCTACGCCATCTTGGATCACATAGAGCATAGTATAAGGGCAATTGGGAGTAATATCAGGCGTGAACGTTCATGAGTCAATTGCCTTGTCGACTCACTTGGGTACATAATATCAACAGGGCGGTTCAGGAATATTGATATTGCAACTAGTGATGCACTGACATTACATTTTTGGCCGATACTTAAAAGTATTCCTAAATCATTGCTAAGAGTAATGAAAATGACTGCAGTTTTTACTGGTCATTGTTTTCAGGCTGGTTGTATTGGTGCTAGCTAGGTAGCTAGCTACCCCAGAAGTTGCAGTCAAACAAATTATGCTTTATTACCAACACGGTATTGTAAACACATCGTTCGTGGCCAGTGTTTGCTGACTGTTTTGTACAGCTTTTACCCCCCAAGTCATAAGACTCTTGAACAGCTAATCAAATGGCTACTCAGACCCCTCTTTTATGCGGCTGCTACTCGGTGTATTATCTTTGCAAAGTCATTTTAACTCTACCTACATGTACATATTACCTAAATTAATTAACCGGTGCCCCTGTACATTGATTCTGTACTGGTACCCCCTGTATATAGTCCCGCTATTGTTATTTTACTGCTTCTGTATTATTTACTTTTAGTTTCTATTTTTTACTTAAACAACAATGCAGTTTTAGAATAAAGAAGTGTTAAGGGCTTGTAAGTAAGCATTTCACTCTAAGGTTCAACACCTGTTGTATTCGGCACATGTGGCAAATAACGTTTGATTTGATAAAAGGCACAGCACACCAACCTCATCCCAACTGTAAAGAATGGTGTAGGGAGCCTCATGGTTTGAGGCTGCTTTGCTGCCTCAAGGCTGGGACAGCTTTCTATCAGATGGAAAAATGAAATCCCAAGTTTAACAAGACAATTGCCGGAGAATGTAAGGCTATCTGTCTGCCAATTGAAGCCGAACAGAAGTTGGGTGATGCAACAGAACAATGACCCAAAACACAGTAAATCAACAACAGAATAAAAAACGAGATCTGGAGTGGTCCAGTCAGAGTCCTGACCTCAATCCGATTGAGACGCTGTGGTTTGACCTCGAGCGATTCACACCAGACATCCCAAGAATATTGCTGAACTGAAGCTGTTTTGCAAAGAGGAGTAGTCAAAAATTCCTTCTGACAGTTGTGCAGGTCTGATCCGCAACTACAGAAAACATTTGGTTGAGGTTATTGCTGCCAAAGGAGGGTCAGCCAGTTATTAAATACAAGGGTTCACATACTCTCCCCACCCTGCACTGTAAATGTTTACCTTGTGTGTTCAATAAAGACATACGTTGTTTTAGTTTAAGCAGACCTTTTGTCTATTGTTGTGACTTCTTTGCAGAAATACAGGTAATTCCAAAGGGTTCACATACTTTTTCTTGCCACGAACTGTTCACCCAATTCTTAACCCTGTCCCTGCATCCAGCGACTTGAGGGAGGTCTGTCAAATGCTCAGTCTGCTATGCTTGAATCTGTTCGCCCAACGACCCTGGTAAAGATTCAGCATGCTCAACCAATAAATAACTGCTGATGACACTATGCCGATTAGCTTGGATATTCTCTCTGACTTTAAATCTCATATGGGGCTTGGGCTGTTGCACTTAACTATGTGGAGTATTTAAACACCTTTATGATAGACATTTGGGTATGAGATACTAACCCTGAAATTGGTCTCTGAAACGTGGTTAAATTAATTTATTTCAGATTATTCCATTTAACTAAATGGTTAGAACATCTTTAGGTGCGACAGGTAAAGAAAGGTGGTGGAGTGGCCATTCATGTTACATTTTAATTTTGTGGTGGCTCAATCTCTTAAAGCTGAAATATGTAACTTTTTGGTCGAATCAACCACATTCACGTAGAAATGTTATAAATCTGTCATTCTCATTGAAAGCGAGTTTAAGAAGCGCTAGATCTGTTCTGTGTGCACCATTTCTATGCTTACTGTTCTTAAGTTTTGTGTTTGCGTCTTACTTTCAGTTTTGTACGCCACCTTCAACCAGCTGAAAATACAATATTTTGGTTATGGGAAAATATATTTCAGAGGTTTAATGGTACAATGATTCTCTACACCTCTTAAACTCAACTCTGGACCTTTTAAGCCAGTTCCACTGCATTGTTCCCCTCTAATCAGGGACTGCTTTAAACCTGGGACACCAGGTGTGTGCAATTAATTATTAGGTAGAACAGAAAACCAGCAGGCTCAGGACCGTGGTGTAAGAGATGAGTACCGCTGCTCTACACTAGTTGCTTGTTTTGTCACAAACTGAGATTAGGTAAATTTAGAATTTTAGCAACCAGGAAATGGCGGAGAGATTTCTGCATAGTGCATATTTTTTATATTTCTGTTACAAAGCAATTTGAGCATTTGTTTACTGAAAGTACATTTTTGTAGCGTGGGCCTATCTCCCTCCTGCCATGGTGGATGAAGTTTAGAACTTTATCTGATTTACTAGCCCCTTCAATGGTTTCTTAACTGGTCATTCTGTGCGATTTAAAATATTGATTAGTTATCCTCAGCCTCAGATCATTTTAAAGAGTCTTTATCGATTTCAACTTAAAAGGATACTTCAGGATTTTGGCAATTAAGCACTTTGTCTACTTACCCTAGAGTCAGATGAACTAGTGGGTATATTTGCAAATCAAATCAAAGTTTATTTGTCACGTGCGCTGAATACAACAGTGAAATGCTTACTTACAGGCTCTAACAAGTGGTGACATTTGAAAAAAGAGTAGCAAGGCTATATACAGACATCTTTTAGTCAGGCTTATTGAGGTAGTATGTACATGTACAGTGGGGAGAACAAGTATTTGATACACTGCCGATTTCGCAAAGCATGTAGAAGTCTGTCATTTTTATCATAGGTACACTTCAACTGTGTGAGACGGAATCTAAAACAAAACTCCAGAAAATCACATTGTATGATTTTTAAGTAATTAATTTGCATTTTATTGCATGACATAAGTATTTGATACATCAGAAAAGCAGAACTTAACATTTGGTACAGAAACCTTTGTTTGCAATTACAGAGATCATACGTTTCCTGTAGTTCTGGACCAGGTTTGCACACACTGCAGCAGGGATTTTGGCCCACTCCTCCATACAGACCTTATCCAGATCCTTCAGGTTTCGGGGCTGTCGCTGGGCAATACGGACTTTCAGCTCCTTCCAAAGATTTTCTATTGGGTTCAGGTCTGGAGACTGGCTAGGCCACATTCTTACGGAGCCACTGCTTAGTTGCCCTGGCTGTGTGTTACGAGTTGTTGTCATGCTGGAAGACCCAGCCACAACGCATCTACTTTGCTCTTACTGAGGGAAGGAAGTTGTTGGCCAAGATCTCGCGAAACATGGCCCCATCCATCCTCCTCTCAATACGGTGCAGTCGTCCTGTCCCCTTTGCAGAAAAGCATCCCCAAAGAATGAGGTTTCCACCTCCATGCTTCACGATTGGGATGGTGTTCTTGGGGTTGTACTCATCCTTCTTCCTCCAAACATGGCGAGTGGAGTTCAGACCAAAAAGCTCTAGTTGTCTCATTAGACCTCATGACCTTCTCCCATTCCTCCTCTGGATCATCCAGATGGTCATTGGCAAACTTCAGAGTGTCCTGGACATGCGCTGGCTTGAGCAGGGGGACCTTGCGTGCGCTGCAGGATTTTAATCCATGATGGCGTAGTGTGTTACCAATGGTTTTCTTTGAGACTGTGGTCCCAGCTCTCTTCAGGTCATTGACGAGGTCCTGCCATGTAGTTCTGGCCTGATCACGCACCTTCCTCATGATCATTGATGCCCCACGAGGTGAGATCTTGCATGGAGCCCCAGACCGAGGGTGATTGACCGTCATCTTGAACTTCTTCCATTTTCTAATAATTGCGCCAACAGTTGTTGCCTTCTCACCAAGCTGCTTGCCTATTGTCCTGTAGCTCATACCAGCCTTGTGCAGGTCTACAATTGTATCCCTGCTGTCCTTACACAGCTCTCTGGTCTTGGCCATTGTGGAGAGGTTGGAGTCTGTTTGAGTGTGTGTACAGGTGTCTTTTATACAGGTAACGAGTTCAAACAGGTGCAGTTAATTCAGGTAATGAGTGGAGAACAGGAGGGCTTCTTAAAGAAAAACTAACAGGTCTGTGAGAGCTGGAATTCTTACTGGTTGGTAGGTGATCAAATACTTATGTCATGCAAAAAAATGCAAATTAATTACTTAAAAATCATACAATGTGATTTTCTGGATTTTTGTTTTAGATTCCGTCTCTCACAGTTGAAGTGTACCTATGATAAAAATGACAGACCTCTACATGCTTTGTAAGTAGGAAACACTGCCGATTTTGCAGGTTATCAAATACTTGTTCTCCCCACAGTAGGTATTGTTAAAGTGACTTTGCATATTTGATGAACAGAGAGTAGCAGAAGTGTAAAAAGAGGGGTTGGCGGGTGGTGATTTTCCTAAAACGGCCATACATATGGTCTCTCATTTCTGCATAATCAAATGTTGCACTGGCAAAAGAGTAGGCTCGGTGCGCATGAATTGCTCGTTTGGCGCAGCAGACTGCAGGGGTGTAGTGTTGCCAGGGCATCCCATCAGCCACAGTGTGTTTCATTGACCTCTTTACTGCATCTATCCTTGTAAGGTTCCAAACGTTGCACCCCCACTGACTTCATATAGCATATAATTGATTGACTTCCACAGAGCTTGTATTAGATGTGCAAATAGCTTGTGATGGGAAGAGGTACATGACACATGCCAAATTGCCTGGGGTGGTGACACTATATGCACTATAGCAAATTAGCTAACGATTTTGGCATATTGATCATTCAACTTGCATTAACATCCTGTTTGAGTTGTGTAGCTCTGTCAGCTCCATATTGTGCTCTAGTAGAAGTGGCTCCTTGATATATCAAGGGTCAGCTGAGCTCACCATACACCTCCTAACTCATGCCTTTGTGTGTATTTCCAGGCTCACCATCACCATGGATGACCTCACCCAAGCTCTCTCGGCCAGCTTCGCCGTCTCGAAGGAGGCCAACAGCACAGCGGCCCCCCACCCACGGATGGCCCAGTACAAGACCAAGTTCAGCGTTTTGGAGCAAAGCGAACGACGACGGCGCTTTCTAGATCTGCAGAAAACGTTAGTTCCCTAACCAATTACAGGCCAAGTCCATACACAACTTGGCCTATTAGCCCCTAGGAAATTCATATGGATGTGGGCAGCTTCATCCAGCCCTCTAATAGGCTATGTGGTTTTCAACAGATGGCTTATTGCTAGCTGCTAATGAATATATCTGACTTAAGCGCTGTAGCTGTTAACTTCTTGCGTCGAGCAATCCCGTATCCGGGAGCATAATCATAGCCTCAAGCTCATTACCATAACGCAATGTTAACTATTCATGAAAATCGCAAATGAAATAAATATATTTCTCACAAGCTTAGCCTTTTGTTAACAACACTGTCATCTCAGATTTTCAAAATATGCTTTTCAACCATAGCTACACAAGCATTTGTGTAAGAGTATTGATAGCTAGCATAGCATTAAGCCTAGCATTCAGCAGGTAACATTTTCACAAAAACAAGAAAATAATTCAAATAAAATAATTTACCTTTGAAGAACTTCGGATGTTTTCAATGAGGAGACTCTAAGTTAGATAGCAAATGTTCAGTTTTTCCAAAAAGATTATTTGTGTAGGAGAAATCGCTCCGTTTTGTTCATCACGTTTGGCTAAGAAAAACCCCTGAAAATTCAGTCATTACAACGCCAAATTTTTTCCAAATTAACTCCATAATATCGACAGAAACATGGCAAACGTTGTTTAGAATCAATCCTCAAGGTGTTTTTCACATATCTATCGATGATAAATCATTTGTGGCAGTTTGGTTTCTCCTCTGAACCAAATGGAAAAATGCACGCATCTGGAGATTACGCAATTTCGACGGAGGACACCAAGCGGGCACCTGGTAAATGTAGTCTCTTATGGTCAATCTTCCAATGATATGTCACAATGCTGAAGACACCTTGGGGAAACGACAAAGTGTAAGCTCATTCCTGGCGCATTCACAGCCATATAAGGAGACATTGGAACACAGCGCCTTCAAAATCTGGGACATTTCCTGTTTGAAATTTCATCTTGGTTTCGCCTGTAGCATCAGTTCTGTGGCACTCACAGATAATATCTTTGCAGTTTTGGAAACGTGAGTGTTTTCTTTCCAAAGCTGTCAATTATATGCATCTCGAGCATCTTCATGACAAAATATCTTGTTTAAAACGGGAACGTTTTTTTTTTTTTTCAAAAATTAAGAGCGCCCCCTATATCGAAGAAGTTAACAACTTCGTGACAGGGGGCAGTATTGTCACGTCCGGATGAAATGCATGCCCAAATTCAACTGCCTGCTACTCATCCCCAGAAGATAAGATGCATATTATTAGTATTTGGATTTGGATAGAAAACACTCTGAACTTTCTAAAACTGTTTGAATCATGTCTGTTAGTATAACAGAACTTATTTAGCAGGCGAAACCTCGAGGACGAACCATTCAGTTTTTTTTTTTTTTTGGGGTCACTCTCTTTTCAATGGGTTTTCATGTGGAATCCAGATTTCTAAGGGACCTTCTTGCAGTTCCTATCGCTTCCACTGGATGTCAACCGTCTTTAGAAATTGGTTGAGGTTATTCCTTTGTGTAATGAAGAAGTACGGCCATCTTGAACGAGGGTCACTTGAAGTGTACTGTTAGGCGCGTGACCAGAAAGCATGTTTCAGTTCGTTTTCCTCCTGTATTGAACACAGATCATCCTGTCTTCAATTTTATTGATTATTTAAGTAAAAAAATTCCTAAAGTTGTATTACAAACTTAGTTTTGGCAAAGTTTACGGGTAACTTTTGAGATTTTGTAATCACGTTGCTCAAGTTGGAACCAGTGTTTTTTCTGGATCAAACGTGGCAAATAAATTGACATTTTAGATATATATCGATGGAATTAATCGAACAAAAGGGCCATTTCTGATGTTTATGGGACATATTGGAGTGCCAAAAAAAGAAGCTTGTCAAAGGTAAGGCATTAATTATATTTTTATTTCTGCGTTGTCGCGCCTGCAGGGTTGAAATATGCTTTCTCTCTTTTGTTTACGGAGGTGCTATCCTCAGATAATAGCATCGTTTGCTTTCGCCGAAAAGTATTTTTGAAATCTGACATGTTGGCTGGATTCACAAGTGTAGCTTTAATTTGCTATCTTGCATGTGTGATTTAATGAACGTTTGATTTTTATAGTAATTTATTTGAATTTGGCACTCTGCATTTTCCCTGGCTTTTGGCCAGGTGGGACGTGTCCCACATATCCCAGAGAGGTTAAGCCTGTATCCGTATCAGACTCATTACAAAAGGTCAGACAATTTAACGGTAATTTATATCTGGATGAGTCTGAAAAGTTAGCCCTTACCTGGACACTGATAAGCTTCTAAATTGGAATGCAGTGGCTGTACAGTAACATGCTATACATCACATCAGAGCTCAGAGTCGCCACTTCACAAATCTGTATATGTTTTGACTGACAGCCGTTCTGAATTTGAGCATCACACGACAAGAAGTTGCCTCCCTCCAGCTAATTGGGCAACTTT
Organism: Oncorhynchus tshawytscha; assembly: GCF_018296145.1. Classification (NCBI taxonomy): domain Eukaryota; kingdom Metazoa; phylum Chordata; class Actinopteri; order Salmoniformes; family Salmonidae; genus Oncorhynchus; species Oncorhynchus tshawytscha. The sequence continues at coordinate 8,485,269 of NC_056447.1, read as the reverse complement.
TGCAAATGTTTTGTTTAGGGGTGCACCGATATGATATTTTTGGTTGATACTGATATCTTCTTTGCCAAATAAAACGATACCGATAACCGATTCTTTAAAAATTGTTTTAAAAAATTAAGCATTCTAGTACAGTTAAATAGTTGAAACACACACTGAAAAGTTGTTTTGTTGGCATTTACGTTTGTCCCCATTAGCAGTAAAACATAATCAAAACCTATTTCGTTCACTTACTTGCTGTGCTGTTTCGTTTGATCAGTCTCAACCAGGATTTCATCATACATATCAAGAGGTGAAGTTTCAGCTCTGTCTGGCCGTGGCCTCTCTTCCTCGGTGCGCACTGTCACTGTGTCCATTTCCATCTTGTCCAGCTGTGTGTAACATTCAACGTAAACCCTGTTTCTTGTCTGCATCGAAGTAGCAGTCTTTGTACCTAGCATCAAGCATGATGGTGAGGCTCAGAGAGAATACCACAAATCGCTTGTTCACAGCCTCTAGTAGAGTACTTTACCAAGTTAACCCCACGGTCTGTCGGCAGTTTTGTTGAGCAGGCATTTCAATGCCGTGACAGAGGGTATCACGTCTGCTGCAGACACAGTTGAGCTTATTTCTCGAGTCAGTTGTTTGAATGGAGCTAGGAGTGTTCATGTTCTCAAGTTCCAAGCATGTTCTCAAATGCCATTGAAATGGCAGCAGTGGTATGAGAACCAGCACATTCTTGAGCATGCAATCTGGCTTTCCTCAGTACCAAATCCTCGTCGACTCACTGTGCTGTCAGACTCCTCATGCTCATGGGGCGGACATCGCAGGTCCAAATGTCAGCCGTGAAGCTAATAGCAGTGACACCCATAGCAAGAAGTACATGGATGTGAGTGTCAACAATACTGTGTAACTCCGGTAGGGCAACATCTGAAAAATAGTGCCTACTTGGTAGTGTGTACCGGTGCTCGACCAGTCGGCGAAAGCCAACATCATCCACAACAGAGAATGGTTGATTGTCAAGGGCAATAAATTCCATTATCTTGGCATTAATGGATTTCTCCTTTGAGTTGTCTTGCTGAAATGTCCTTACTCTTTAAAATGACTGCTCGACTTGTTGACTGCTCGATCCACACAGCAGACATTGTGGGCTAGGTTAGGAATGCTGTGTTGCACGGGTAGCGCTATATTTTTCTTGGCATCATTACTTCATCTACCTACGTTATATAGGTATGCACGTCATCTTTGACATCAGTTTTACACATCGCCGTTATACTAGACATCGGGCCAATGTTAACATTTTTAGCTTATATAGGCCGATTCCGATAGGCTCACCGATTTTTATATCGTGCATCCCTAATTTTGTTGTCTGGGTGAGAGAAATGTTGTAAATTGTTTTGATGTACAGTTACAAGATGACATGGCGTTATACCCTGGGTTGTCCTGAACAGAATGGTTGTATGTTGAAGAAAATTTGTTATGGACCAAGCATCTAAATGCACTCATGACTCCATTCTATGCATACCAAAATGACGATTTATTTCTCTGAATTGCTTAGTGGAAGCCTAACACTGTAAGATCGTATTTAATAATTTAGCTAGTAATGTTGGCAATAGAACAAGCGTTCAAATGATGCACACCTGACCCAAATTGACATATGCAGAACCAGTCAAAAGTTTGGACACATCTACTCATTCCAGGGTTTTTCTATTTTTGACTATTTTCTACATTGTAGAATAATCGTGAAGACACAAACTATGAAATGACACATGGAATCATGTAGTATCCCAAAAAGTTTTAAAAAATCTAAATAAATTTTATTTTTGACTAGCGACCCTTTCCCTTGACAGCTTTTGCGCATTCTCTCAACCAGCTTCATGAGGTAGTCACCTGGAATGGATTTCAATTAACAGGTGTGCCTTGTTAAAATGTAATTTCTTTCCTTAATGCGTTTGAGCAAATCAGTTGTGTTATGACAAGGTAGGGGTGGTATACAGAAGATGGCCCTATGTGGTAAAAGTCCATATTAAAAATAAAATAAAATATTATTTCACCTTTTTATTTGATCAGGTAAGCCAGTTGAGAAAAAAAAATACTGGCGTGCAAAAGAGCAGAAAGACAAATCTGGGGATGAGGTAGGTAGTTGGATGGGCTATTTACAGATGTGCTGTGTTTAAAGTTAGTGCGGGAGATAGGTCTCCCTAACTTGAGTGATTTTTTTTTTTTTCTTTTTTCTTTTTTTCCCCTTCTCAATTCGTCCCAGTCATTGGCAGCAGAGAACTGGAAGGAAAGGCGGCCAAAGTAGGTGTTGCCTTTGGGGATGACCAGTGAAATATACCTGCTGGAGCTACGGGTGCGTGTTGCTATGGTGACCAGTGAGCTGAGATAAGGCGGAGCTTTACCTAGCAAAGGCTTATAGATGACCTGGAGCCAGTGGGTTTGGTGACGAATATCTATCGAGGACCAGCCAACGAGAGCTTACAGGTCGCAGTGGTGGGTAGTATATGGGGCTTTGGTGACAAAACTGATGGCACTGTGATAGACTGCATCCAATTTGCTGAGTAGTGTTGGAGGCTATTTTGTAAATGACATCTCTGAAGTCAAGGATCGGTAGGATAGTCAGTTTTACAAGGGTATGTTTGGCAGCATGAGTGCCATATTATGGCAAGAACAGCTCAAATAAGCAAAGAAAAACGACAGTCCATTACTTTAAGACATGAAGGTCAGTCAATCCGGTAAAGTGCAGTCGCAAAAACCATCAAGCGCTGCTATTAAACTGGGTCTCATGAAGACCGCCACAGGAAAGGAAGACCCAGAGTTACCTCTGCTGCAGAGGATAAATTCATTAGCGTTACCAGCATCTCAAATTGCAGCCCAAATAAACGCTTCAGAGTTCAAGTAACGGACACATCTCAACATCAACTGTTCAGAGGAGACTGTGTGAATCAGGCTTTCATGGTTGAATTGCTGCAAATAAACCACTACTAAAGGACACCAATAAGAAGAGACTTGCTTGGGCCAAGAAACACGTGCAATGGGCATTAGACTGGTGGAAATATGTCCTTTGGTCTGAGTTCAAATGTAACATTTTTGGTTCCAACCACCGTGTCTTTGTGAGACACAGAGTAGGTGAACGGATGATCTTCGCATGTGTAGTTCCCCCTGTGAAGCATGGAGGAGGAGATGTGATGTTGTAGAGGTGCTTTGCTGGTGACACTGTCTGTGATTTATTTAGAATTCAAGGCACACTTAACCAGTATGGCAACAGCAGCATTCTGCAGTGATACGCCATCCCATCTGGTTTACGCTTAGAGGGACTATAATTTGTTTTTCAACAGGACAATAACCCAACATACCTCCAGGCTGTGTAAGGGCTATTTTACCAAGAAAGAGTGTGATGAAGTCTTGCATCAGATGACCTGTCCTCCACATTCCCCCGACCTCAACCCAATTGAGATGATTTGTATTAGCATCTGAGGTTATTCATCAATAACACAGACCCCAAAGCAAATCAGGGGGAGAAATGTATTTGAGCAGGACAAATCATAGGTGCTATGCTGAAAAGTAGACGTTCAGTCTTCCCTGTCCTTCAGTATTTCTCCACAGAACAAAGGTCAGGATGCCACTTATAACCCCCCAAGTATCCCACTCCAGACTCCATGTACAGACCAATGAAAACGTGGCCCACGTAGCTCTGTCATGACTGATATCCCACAGATCCTTAACAGATGTTAAACTGAAAACCAACTCCTATTGATTGTTAATCCTTGTCCTCTCATCCCCTGCGTTGTGTATTTATCTTCAAAATATTCTTATTTGGGGTGAGTTGGACCGCAGAGTGGAGGAAAAGCAGGTAACAAGTGCTCAGCATATGTGGGAACTCCTTCAATACTTTTGGAAAAGCATTCCAACCCTACCATATCACAACACAACTTGATTGGCTCAAACGCATTAAGAAGGAAAGAAATCCCACAAATTAACTTTTAACAAGGTACACCTGTTAATTGAAATGCATTCCAGGTGACTACCTCATGAAGCTGGTTGAGAGAATGCCAAGACTGCGCAAAGCTGTCATCAAGGCAAAGGATTGCTACTTTGAAGACTCTCAAACACTTTTTTTTTGCTTACCACATGATTCAATGTGTTATTTCATAGTTTTGATGTCTTCACTATTCTACAATGTAGAAAATAGTAAAACAAATAAAAAATCCTTGAATGAGTAATTTTGTCAACTTTTGACTTGTACTGTATGTAACATTTCAGTTTTTTTTTATTTAAACATTTCTAAAAACCTGTTTTTGCTATGTCATTATGGGGGTGTTGTGTGTATGTAGATTTGAGGAGGGGGTAACAATTTAATACATTTTTGAATAAGGCTGTAATGTAACAAAATGTTGAAAAAGTCGAGGGGTCTGAATATTTTCAGAATTCACTGTATCTGATTGACATTGCGGTTGCATAAGTGCTCGAAATTAAGGGTGTCCCGCAAACAAATTCTGGGACGTTCAAATCAACTCTGGGATTGACAGTGGTTGTTGAACTTTTATCATCGTCCCAGAAAGGTCCCAAAATGTTAAAACGTATGGGACTGATGGAAGAGATCCGAACACTTAGCTTAAAATGTTGATAAACTATTATTTCTTCACATTATAAGCACAAATGTACCAAAATGCAAGTAGCAGGAAAACACTGTTCCGATGCGCACTGCACATGCCAGTGGTTTCAAATGACAGAGAATAATTTGGAGGGTAGCTCTAAAGATGCATCAACTAGCATGGGTTGCTAATATGGCTATTGTGATGTTGGCTATTGAAAACGTTGACATCCTACATTATATTTGTGAAATCTGACTGGTGTTTAGCCCATCTCTTATGTAATTAAAAGGATTCATTTTCTGCTGCCTCCCTCATGTCAGCATCGGTGTGCACATGAGGCTATAGCCAATGCACATATCACCTTTATCATGTGGGACAATTATTTAAGCACATTTAAAGCAACTATTCTCAAATATTATTCCAATGTTGGCCTTTTTTAGAGGTTTTTTGTGTATTTCTGGCTCAGTTGACAGACCCATTCATCTATTTCAGTAGGCCCTGTACTCTTATTTGCCTATTAAATCACTGTTATGCACAAAACAATGAACCATCACCATTGTGTGTTCTCTCCCAGCTTCATGGTTTGAAAGAGGTGCGTAATTCCAGTCCATATAATAGGCCTACAGTATGCTTAGCTGAATCACTGATACAATTCCTGCCTCAAGGCTCTGCCCCTTTCTTTGTGTGCTGTCGGGAGCACCATTCGGACTGATATAAATTGCTAGTTGGACCATAGGGTGGGGGCATTACAATGAGTTGGGTCCGGGGCTGTTGGAACCGATTCTGTTTTATATTTATAGCTAACTTAACAAGTCGCCTAATTAATACAGTGCCTTGCAAAAATATTCAGACACCATGGATTTGTTACGTGGGATAAAAATGGATTTGTCGTTTTTTTTGTTAACAATATACACAAAATACTCTAACATCGAAGTGGAAGAAATATTCTGTCCCGATACATACAGCATCTGTAACATCCCTTAGTCAAGTCGACTACAAAGACCAGGAAGCTTTTCAAAGCCTTTTTTTTTTTTTTTTTAAAGGGCTGTAATTGGCAACAATAACAAATCAGACATTGACTATCCCTCTATGCATGGTCTAGTTAAATTATGCTGTGCATTGTATTATATCACCCAGATACCTCAAAGATAGTCGTTCTTCTGAACTGAGCTGCAGGACATGAATGAAACTGCTCAGGGATATTACCATGAGGCCATTGGTGAACTCCATGGTTGTGATGGGACAGGACTGAAGATGTATCAACAACATTGTAGTGACTCCATAATAATAACCTGAATGACAGAGTGAAAAGAAGACAAATCTAAAAAATTATTCCAATACATGCATCTTGTATGCAACGGCACTAAAGTAATACTGGGGGGAAAAAACATGGCAAAGGGATACATGTTTTGGCCTAAATACAAAGCCCTATGTTTGGAGCAAATCCAACACAACACATCGCTTAGTAACTGCCAGCTTATTTTCAAGCTTGGTGGTGCCTGCACTAAACTAAGGACCCTGGGACTCTGCTACTGGAGCCTGGACTTCCTAACGGGCAGCTCCGAGGTGGTAAGGGTAGGCAACACATCCGCCACGCTGATCCTCAACACGGAGGCCCCTCCCATGACTGCGTGGTTAAGCAGGGCTCCAACATAAAGTTTGCTGACGACACAACAGTGGTAGGCCTGATCACCGACAACGATAACACAGGCTATAGGGAGGAGGTCAGAGAACTGGCAGTATGGTGGCATGACAACAACCTCTCCCTCAACGTGATCAAGACAGAGGACCTGATCGTGTACTACAGGAAAAGGAGCACCGAACACACCCCCATTCACATTGACGGGGCTGTAGTGGAGTAGGTTGAGAGCTTCATGTTCCTTGGAAGCAGAACAGACACAACTATTTAACTGTACATCACCAACAAACTGTCATGGTCCAAACACACCAAGATAGTCATGAAGAGGAAACGACAATGCCTATTTCCCCCTCAGGAGACTGGAAAGCTTTTGCTTGGGTCCTTAGATCCTCAAAGTTCTATAGCTGCAACATTTGAGATTGAGGGAGGCAACAGATTTATGAATCCTTATTTTTTAAATAGATTTTATTACCACTTTGACATTTAGTGTAGATTTTTGACAAAAAAATGACAATTGAATCCATTTTAATCCCATTTTGTAACACCCATCAATTGAAGAAATCCAAGGGGTCTGAATACATTCGTATGGCACTATATGCAATTTGCCAACACCACCAGAGAGAAACTGACATCATTACTAATTACGTTTCCATTTCCCCTTGACTTCATGTGTGCTTTCTTGTCTTTAGGAAAAGGCTGAATTATGTCAACCATGCACGCCGTCTGGCTGATGGGGACTGGACAGGGGCAGATAGTGATGAGGAAGCAGTGGTGGTGGACAGAAAGGAGGAGGAACAGCAGAAGGAGAAGGATGCAGAGGATGATGGGATGGAGATTGAGAGGAAGAAGTTGCCAAAGTACTATGCCAACCAGGTCAGAGCAATATTTCTGACAATGCATCATTTTACCAGAAGAGAGCACATGACTTGCCATGGTAGCATTTTCCTTCTGCCAGCATTTATACATTTGTTTCTGAAATATACACATCCCTTTAAATGAACTGGTTAAAGCAGTTAGGCAGGACAGAAACAGTTTTATGACATAGTACTGATTTTATGATTTGAAAAGCTATTTTACAGAAAATGTAATTGTGTACTAAACTCTGTAATTCAGTCAAAATAAATCACAGGAATCCAAGTAATGTAACTGAACTGGGGTTTCTCTTCCTGTCCAGCTCATGCTGTCAGAGTGGCTAGTGGACGTCCCTCAGGAACTGGATACTGATTGGCTCATGGTGGTCTGTCCCGTGGGGAAGCGCTCTCTCATCGTCGCCTCCAAGGTAAGGAATCAGTGGTTTCCTTACATGTCACATTTATATTTATTATGGATCTCCATTAGCTGCTGGCAAAAGCTCCTCTTCCTGGGGTCCAGCAAAATTAAGGCAGTTGTACATTTATTTATTTTCTCCCCAATTTCAATCTGGTCTCATCACTGCAACTCTCCAACGGGCTGGGGAGGTCGAAGGTCGAGTTGTGTCCTCCAAAAACATGACCTGCCAACTCGCTCTTCTTTAACGCCTGTCCCCTTAACCCGGAAGCCAGCGGCACCAATGTGTCAGAGGAAACGCCTGTCAACTGACGAGGTCAGCTTGCAGGACCCCGGCCCGCCACAAGGATTCGCTAGAGCGCTATGAGCCAAGTAAAGCATGCCCCTAACCCGGACGCCGCTGGGCCAATTGTGCGCCGCCCTGTGAGTCAGCCGATCACAGCAGGTTGTGATACAGCCCGGGATCAAACCCGGGTCTGTAGTGAAGCCTCTAGCACTGCCAAGCAGTGCCTTAGGCCGCTGCGCCTCTCGTTAAAAAACCATTACAGTACATTCACAACAGATTTCACAACATATTAAGTGTGTGCCGTAAGGTCCGTATTCTACTACCACATATCTACAACACAAAATCCATGTGTATAGTGCGTATGTTATTGTGTGTTTGTATGCACGTGTCTGTGCCTATGTTTGTGTTGCTTCACAGTCCCTGCTGTTCCATGTATTTTTGTGTGTTTTTAAAAAAATCTAATTTTACTGTTTGCGTGAGTTACTTGATGTTGAATAGATTTCAATGTAGTCATGGCTCTATGTAGTACTGAGCGCCTCCATAGTCTGTTCTGGACTTTGAAGAGACCTCTGGTTGCATGTCTTGTGGAGTATGCATGGGTGTCCGAGCTGTGCGCCAGTAGTTCAAACAGACAGCTCGGTGCATTCAACATGTAAGTACCTCTCACAAAGTAGTGATGAAGTCAGTCTCTCCTTCACTTTGAGCCAGGAGATATTGACATGCATATTATTGTTAGCTCTCTGTGTACATGCAAGGGCCAGCCGTGCTGCCCTGTTCTGAGCCAATTGTAATTTTCCTAAATCCCTCTTTGTGGCACCTGACCACACAGCTAAACATTAGTCCAGGGGCCACAAAACTGTAGGACTTGCCTTGACAGTGCAGCGCTTAATTATGGACAGACTTCTCCACATCCTAGCTACTGTTGTATCAATATGTTTTGACCATGCCTGTTGTGCCGGGATTCATCCAATGGCATTGAGGAGTGTACCACCTCAGTCACCGGCTTTATCAATAAGTGCATCGACGACGTTGTCCCCACAGTGACTGTACATACATATCCCAACCTGAAGCCATGGATTACAGGCAACATCCGCACCGAGCTAAAGGCTAGAGCTGCCGCTTTAAAGGAGCGGGACACTAATCCGGACGCTAATCCGGGCACTACAAAACCTCTTGTATTACCTCTTATAGACTATATTAGGCCCAGCCTTTGGAACTTTTGTTTTCCTAGATATGGCTACTATATTGTGATCACTACATTTCGATGGATTTGGATACTGCTTTCAAATACATTTCTGTAGCATTAGTAAAGATGTGATCAATATATGTTGATGATTTTATTCCTGTGCTGTTTGTAACTACCCTGATTTGATAACCTGAACCCGGTTGCACACACTAGTTACAGTTTGAAGCTTTCTCTTGAGTGGGCAGCCTGATGCAAGCCAGTCAATATTTAAATCACCCAAAAAATATACCTCTTTTGATATCACATACATTATCAAGCATTTCACATATGTTATCCAGGTACTGACTGTTAACACTTAGTGGTCTATAGCATCTTTTGTTTTACTTTTAAAAAGCCAAAGAAAAGCATGTCTCAATGAGCATGTGTAAAGGTAAGTCGAGACTGCCCAATTTACAAATCACCTTGCATCGGAAATGAATAAAATCAGTTTGTTGGTCACAAACACAGATTTGCACGTTATTTCAGATGCATTGAAATGCTTGTGTTTCTAGTTCCCAAAAGTGCAGTAGAACCTAGCAAGAAAAGAAAATAAACAATACACATATTATCCTGATGTATTTGGATATATTTTTTTATAGTTGTACGAGCAATGTCAGACCGGAATATATAGTGTGTGTACTAGAGGTCGACCGATTATGATTTTTTTTCAACGCCGATACCGATTTACTGGAGGACCAAAAAAAACGACACCGATTTAATCGTGCAATTTAAATAAATAAAAAATGTAATTAAAATTTGTAATAATGACAATTACAACAATACTGAATGAACACTTATTTTAACTTAATATAAAACATCAATACAATCAATTTAGCCTCAAATAAATAATGAAACATGTTCAATTTGGTTTAAATAATGCAAAAACAAAGTGTTGGAGAAGAAAGTAATATGTGCCATGTAAAAAAGCTTAACATTTAAGTTCCTTGCTCAGAACATGAAAGTTGGTGGTTCCTTTTAACATGAGACTTCAATATTCCAAGGTAAGAGATTTTAGGTTGTAGTTAATATAGTATTTATAGGACTATTTCTCTCTATACCATTTGTATTTCATATACCTTTGACTATTGGATGTTCTTATAGGCACTATAGTATTGCCAGTGTAACAGTATAGCTTCCGTCCCTCTCCTCACCCCTACCTGGGCTCGAACCAGGAACACATCGACAACAGCCACACTCGAAGCATCATTACCCATTGCTCCACAAAAGCCGCGGCCCTTGCAGCGCAAGGGGAATAACTACTCCAAATCTAAAAGCGAGTGACGTTTGAAACAGTATTGGCGCACACCCAGCTAACTAGCTAGCCATTTCACATTGGTTACACCAGCCATTAGGCTGATAGGCTTGAAGTCATAAACAGCGCTGTGCTTGCGAAGAGCTGCTGGCAAAACGCAGGAAAGTGCTGTTTGAATGAATGATTACGGGCCTGCTGCTGCTGTCAGACTCCCCTATCAAATCAGACTTAATTATAACATAATAACACACAGAAATACGAGCCTTTGGTCATTAATATGATCGAATCCGGAAACTATCATTTCGAAAACAAAACGTTTATTTCGGGTGGCATCCCTACGTCTAAATATTCTTGTTACTTTGCACAACCTTCAAAGTATGACACAATTACGTAAAATTCTGGCAAATTAGTTCGCAATGAGCCAGGCAGCCCAAACTGTTGCATATACCCTGACTCTGCGTGCAATGAACGCAAGAGAAATGACACAATTTCACCTTGTTAATATTGCCTGCTAAACTGGATTAGTAGTTATAACTAGTGATTATGATTGATTGTTTTTTATAAGAGAAGTTTAATGCTAGCTAGCAATTTACCTTGGCTTCTACTGCATTTGCGTAACAGGCAGGCTACTCGTGGAGTCCAACGCTCTAACCATTGCACTCCACTAGTTAACTGTGCGATTGAAACTCCTGAGCTGACAAGGTCGAAATCTGTCGTTCTGCCCCTGAACAAGGCAGTTAAACCACAGTTCCTAGGCAATCATTGAAAATAAGAATGTGTTCTTAACTGACTTGCCTAGTTAAATAAAAGGTATAAAAAATAATAATAATAATCGGCGCCCAAAATTACCGGCCATTCCGATTTAATCGGTCGACCTCTAATGTGGACACACACAGTGCATTCGGGAAGTATACAGACACTTTGTTCTTTTGCCCCTCTTAAATCTTTTATTTTTATTGACCAGTCTGAGATGGCATTTTCTTTGCAACATTCACTGTTGACGTTGAGACTGGTGTTTTGCGGGTACTATTTAATGAAGCTGCCAGTTGAGGACGTGTGAGGCGTCTGTTTCTCAAACTAGACACACTAATGTACTTGTCCTCTTGCTCAGTTGTGCACCGTGGCCTCCCACTCCTCTTTCTATTCTGGTTAGAGACCGTTTGTGCTGTTCTGTGAAGGGAGTAGTACAAGGCGCTGTATGAGATCTTCAGTTTCTTGTCAGTTTCTCACATGGAATGGCCTTCATTTCACAGAACAAGAATAGACTGACGAGTTTCAGAAGAAAGTTATTTGTTTCTGGCCATTTTGAGCCTGTAATCAAACCCACAAATGCTGATGCTCCAGATACTCAACAAGTCTAAAGAAGGACAGTTTTATTTCTTCTTTAATCAGGACAACAGTTTTCAGCTGTGCTAATATAATTTCAAAATGGTTTTCTAATGATCAATTAGCATTTTTTAAATGATAAACTTGGATTAGCTAAAAAAGTGCCATTGGAACACAGCAGTAATGGTTGCTGATAATGGGCCTCTGTACGCCTATGTAGATATTCCATAAAAAATCTGCCGTTTCCAACTACAATAGTAATTTACAAAATTTAACAGTGTAGCGTCTACACTGTATTTCTGATCAATTTGATGTTATTTTAATGGACAAAAAAATGTGCGCTTCTCAAAAACAAGGACATTTCTAAGTGACCCCACACTTTTGAACGGTAGTGTATGTAAGAATGCTGTTCATTGACTAGCTCAGCATTCAACACCATAGTACCCTCCAAGCTCATTAAGCTCGAGGCCAAAGGTCTGAACCCCGCCATGTGCGACTGGGTCCTGGACTTCCTGACGGGCCGCCCCCAGATGGTGAAGGTAGGAAACAACACCTTCACTTCGCTGATCCTCAATGCTGGGGCCCCACAAGGATGCGTGCTCAGCCCCCTCCTTTACACCCTTCTCACTCATGACTGCGTGGCCACGCACGGCTCCAACACAACAGTAGTAGGCCTGATCACCAACAATGACGAGACAGCCTACAGGGAGGAGGTGAGGGCCCCCTGGGAGTGTGGTGCCAGGAAAATAACCTCACCCAACGTCAACAAAACAAAGGAGCTGATCATTGACTTCAGGAAACAGCAGAGGGAGCACCCCCCCCATCCACATATAGATGGGACTGCAGTGAATGTGGAAAGCTTCAAGTTCCTCGGCATACACATCACTGACAAACTGAAATGGTTCACACACAAAGTTTGGTGAAGAATGTGCAGCAGTGCCTCTTCAAACTCAGCAGGCTGAAGAAATTTGGCTTGGTACCTAAAACCCTCACAAATGTACAATTGAGAGCATCCTCTTGGGCTGTATCACTGTCTAGTACGGCAATTGCACCACCCGCAACCGCAGGGCTCTCCAGAGGGTAGTTCAGTCTGCACAACGCATCACCGGGGGCTAACTACCTGCCCTCCAGGACACCTAGAGCACCCAATGTCACAGGAAGGCCAAAAAGATAATCAATGACAACCACCACCTGAGCCACTGACTGTTCACCCTGCTGTCATCCAGAAGGCGAGGTCAGTACTGTCAATCAAAGCTGGGACAGAGTGCCTGGAAAACAGCCATCTCAAGGCCATCAAACTATTAAATAGCCATCACTAGTACATTAGAGGATGCTGCTGTATATACATAGACTTAAAATCACTTGCCACTTAGTGTGTATTGTTGTGAAATTGTTAGATATTACTGCACTGTTGGAGCTAAAAACACAAGCATTTCGCTACACCCTCAATAACATCTGCTAAACACGTGAATGTGACAAAGAAATTTGATTTGACTGAAATAACAATGAAAAAGTTCTCACGTCTCTGTTTCCCACCATTTGAAGGGGTCCACTGCAGCATACACCAAAAGTGGCTACTGTGTGAACCGCTTCCCTTCTCTCTTGCCTGGAGGGAACAGACACAACTCAGCAATGGGAAAAGGTACGTGGGCCTGATCCCATTTCAATCTGTAGCTTCCAGTTCCTCCACCCCGTCAGGGTTCACAGATTTAACTGGACTGGGTGGGGGTTTGGTTTTGTACGTATTGGCTGGTGCAATAAAATTTTCCCTTTTTGAAGATTATTAATGTACTATCTTATCAATATAGTGATGGCTCCAATTAGACCAATGGGCAAAGCAGAACATCCACCGTTATTACTTAACCTATCCAATACTTTCAGATCTGTGAACACCCTGAGGGTTTGGAGCTAGGAGGGGCTAGGAATCAAAATGGAACCCAAAAAAGACCCATCCCATCTATTCTACCACTGTCCTTGCAAACTGCATCCATGCAAAAAATATATGACCACACATGGTAGTGCTAATGTTTGGTCTGTGTGCAGATTACACCATCCTGGACTGTATCTACAGTGAGGTGGAGCGGACCTACTTCATCCTGGATGTCATGTGTTGGAGGGGCCATCCAGTGTACGACTGTCCAGTAAGCACACACAGATTGATTAGCAGAGCATTGAAGTTCCAGTGGAATTACAGTGCTGTAGTACTAGTGTCTGGGATACAGATGTGCTCTTTTTGCCATGTTGACCAATTCATCAGTCATTTGGGGATTTTAGTGACCACTTTGTTGATGATGGTGTTTGTTTTTCCATCAACAGACAGAGTTCCGGTTCTACTGGCTCCAGTCGAAAGTCCAGGAGACGGATGGCATGGCTGACATTGCCAAGAGGAACCCTGTAAGAGCAATACACAATAATAAATATATTGTGTATATAGACCTTTTCAATTTAGTCCAAATGAGGATGATTAGAGGCACAAAAAAAAAGTATAAATAAAAAAAGGACCAAAGAGATCACCTCCTTTTTCCATGTTTATTTTGATTTGACCATGACCGCCAACACATGCAGTTTCTTTTGGTGTATTAAACTGAAAAAAAGTGTACTCGTGAGATTGTGGAAAGATAGTCATATTGTCATTAGATGATCAATTAACTGTGGCCTGTGTGCTGTCTGACAATATGGTTGTTGCTGGGTTTTTTTCTTCTCCATAGTTCAAGTTTGTGAGTCTTCAAAGCACTGCCTGCTCAACGGAAGCCATTCAGCAAGCACTTGCAACAGAGTACAACTTCAATGTAAGAACAACTACAACTGCATACTACTTCAAATGCAGCTATTTAGTCCTATAGTACATCTGTGATTCTACTTGTAGTCTGTAAAAGGGGCAGAACAGTCTGTGATTCTTCAGTAGAGTGAATCTCCTCTGTTTGCTTCTCGACACTCTTGGGAAAGAATGAAGTGTACTTCATAGAATGAACACACATTGCTAGTCTGGGTTTCCCGGTTCAATGCGCCATCTCTCAACTTATAGCTCCCAATAGAACCTCTCTCAACCTCATTGACTTGTCTAGAGTCTGTTTTGCTGCTCAGCCCACCACCATTGAGGTTAAAGGTGAGACTGCTCTCCGGGGGCATGATGAGGCAGTTGTAACAAGCCCAAACTGAGTGGATTCTGTGTGCCCTCAGGTGGACGGACTTCTGTTTTACCACCGGCAGACCCATTACACCCCCGGCAGCACCCCTCTGGTGGGCTGGCTGCGGCCCTACATGGTCGTCGATATCCTGGGCATGGAGGTCCCGTTGGGGCCCCTCACCGCCAAGCCCGACTATGCCGGCCACCAGCTGGCCCAGATCCGGGAGCACAAGAAGACCTCCGACCATGTCCGGCCAGGGGACCTGAACGGCCGCTACGAGCTGGAGCACCTATCCACCCCCGACCTGGAAAAGGGAGATGGCGACGCCGCCACCTCGCCCCGCAGCAGACCGCTGAAGGAATCTCGCATGGAGACCTCAGAGAAGAGCACGAGTTAGCTAGCCACTGAAGGCCAACTCAGTTAGCTAGCCACTAAAGGCTAACTCAGTTGGCTAGCTGCTAAAGGCTAACTCTGTTCTGCTAACCAATAATATTGTAATGCTTTGCTGCTCGCCATGCCAGAAAGAAAAATTACAAAAATCTTCAGACTACGTTGTGGGGAGGTTTTTTTGGACAGTTACATTGCGAGGCATTTAATGAGCGGGAGTTCAATGAAATAGCAAGTTAGTCACTGTGCTTCATTTGGAACGCCCTGAGTTCAGGCATCGCTTGGTTCACCAGAGCTGTATCCACATTTTCATTACACTATGTAAAATGCAAGGGCCCTGTTAAAGAAGCCAGTTTCCCGGACCTAGATTAAACGCATTCCTAGATAAAAAATTTAAAAAACACTTTCAATTATATTTTTCCATTGAGAGACCACTGGGGCTGGGCAACTTACTTTAGTGTTGCCGAAATGAACACTGTTCTTCTGCTCATTTTGCCGGGCCTTGTGAATGGACAACTATACGTCATTGCACTTTCAGAAGTTCAATAAATAACACAGTTGGTTACACAGGCCCTTTAGACCTAAATTGACAGCGTCTGTCATGGCCAGATGTGTAACAAATGCAAAAGTTTATTAATCTGTTTCTTTTAAGTGTATGTTTATTAAATTGTTTTAATTGACTTTTCAATTTTTGTTCTCAGACTTTTATTCAAGAGGTAAGAATGATTAGGCATTGACCATGGATAGATGAGATGGGAATCATTAAGCTAAATCAAGATGAATTCAGTTATTTTGATTGAAATCTAACATCAACTGCTTAAAAAGTTATAGAGCAGGGGTGTCAAACATACAGCCTGTGAATTTTTAGGGGGGGGATGAACTCAATATACTTTAAAATTACTAAAACCAAATCGAAACTGTGTAGAAATTATAATGGACCTACAGTTCCTTCAGAAAGTATTCACACCCCTTGACTTTTTCCAAATGTTTTACGCCTGAATTAAAAGTTAATTAAATTGAGATTTATTTTGTCACTGGCCTGCACACAATACCCCATATTGTGTGTAGGCCAGCGTAATTATGTTTTTTGAATTTTTTTACAAATGAAACGCTGACATCTTGAGCCAATAAGTATTCATCCCCATTGTTATGGCAAGCCTAAATAAGTTCAGGAGTAAAATGTGCTTAATAAGTCACATTGACTCACTCTGTGTGCAATATAATGTTTAATATGATTTTAAATGACTACCTAATTTCTGTACCACACGCATATAATTATCTGTGAGGTCCCTCAGTCGAGCAGTGAATTTCAAACACAGATTCAACCACAAAGAACATGGAGGTTTTCCAATGCCTTGCAAATAAGGGCATTTATTGGTACATGAGTAAAAATGGATGTCATAGAAAACTGAGGATGGCTCAACAACATTGTAGTTACTCCACAAGACTAACCTAAATTACAGAGTAAGAAGAAGGAAGCCTGTACAGAATAAGAATATTGCAAAACAACTCGCCACATTTTCAAGCATAGTGGTGGCTGCATCATGTTATGGGTATGCATGCAATTGTTAAGAACTGGGGAGTTTCGGGATAAAAAAGAAATGGAACAGAGCTAAAACCTGGTCTGCTTTCCACCAAATACTGGGAGATGAATTCACCTTTCAGCAGGACAATCTAAAACGCAAGGCCAAATCTAGACTAGTTGCTTACCAAGAAGATATTGAATGTTCCTGAGTGGACGATTTTACAGTTTTGACTTAAATTTGCTTGGAAATCTATAGTAAGACTTAAATGATTGTCTAGCGATGATCATCAACCAATTTGACAGCTCTTGGAAGAATTTTGAAAATAATAATGTGCAAATATTGTATAATTCCAGTGTGCAAAGTGCTAAGAGAATTACCCAGAAAGACTCACGTCTGTATCGCTGCCAAATGTGATTCTGACATGTATTGACTCATGGGTGTGAATACTGTAAAAGAGATTTCTGTATTTCATTTTCTATCATTTTGCAAAAATGTCTAAACATGTTTTCACTTTGTCATTATGCTGTATTGTGTAGCTTGGGTGAGACTTATTTATTTATTTTATAAATTTAGAATTAAGGCTGTAACAACAAAATGTGGAATAAGTCGGAGTATGAATACTTTCTGAAGGCACTATATTCATACAGTTTCTTGACTGTCCAGCTAGTAAATATTTTTTGCAAATTGACATCAAGGAAATATATAACCAATTTTCACTGTGGCCCTCTGCACCTCGTTGAAGACCACATTTTGTGTTGTGGAAAACAGTTATACAGACAGCTCTGGAACGTGACTAATTTCATTAAGACAAAATGGCTTAATTAGCATCGGAGTTGCATGGTGACATTTGAGTAACTGTGGGGGACAGAGTTGCGTTGTGTGGAAAGAGCCTGTCAACAGGAAGGAAGTGTGTGCCTATCTACGTGTGGTGAGACTGGGAACACAACCTCTGCAGCCTTACTCAGACGCTCACTGCTGACAGTACGAAAGATGCATGCAACTCAATATTAGGAAGGTGTTCCTATTACATTCCACTCCTGTCTCGACTTTTAAGTCTTTACTGAAGACTCATCGCTTCAATAGGTCCTATGATTGAGTGTAGTCTGGCCCAGGGGTGCGAAGGTGAACGGCAAGGCACTGGAGTGACAAACCTCCCTGGCTGTCTGTGCCTGGCCGGCTACCCTCTCTCCACTGCGATTATCTGCCTCTAACCCTATTACAGGGGCTGGCTCACTAGTTCTCTCCCTAGGAGGGGTGGGTCACGTCGTGTCAGGCTTTTTTTTGCTATACTTGATATGAGTGGGTAGAGTCACTGACGTGGTCTTCCTGTCCGGTTTTGCGCCCCCTCGAGCTTGTGCAGTCGGGGAGGTCTTCGTGGGCTATACTCAGCCTTTGCTCAGGGTAGTAAGTTGGTG
Source organism: Oncorhynchus tshawytscha (assembly GCF_018296145.1). NCBI lineage: Eukaryota > Metazoa > Chordata > Actinopteri > Salmoniformes > Salmonidae > Oncorhynchus > Oncorhynchus tshawytscha. The sequence goes on along the minus strand of NC_056447.1, from coordinate 8,467,248 downwards.
TCTGTTGACATCCCTCTAGTGGTGTGGGGCTGTGCTTTGGCAAAGTGGGCATGGTTTATATCCTGCCTGGTTAACCCTGTACGGGGGGAATTTGTCGGACGGGGCCCACAGTGTCCCCCGCTACCCCCCTGTCTCATTCTCCAGTATCTATACTGCAATAGTCTGTGCCGGTGGCTAGGGTCATTCTGTCCTATCTGGTGTAATTCTCTTGTCTTATCTGGTGTTCTGTGTGAACTTTAGTATGCTCCCTCTAATTCTCCCATTTCTCCCCTCCCGGAGGACCTGAGCCCTAGGACCATGCCTCAGGACTACCTGGCCTGACGACTCCTGGCTGTTTTTGACCCTCTCCCTCCCTCTCCTGCTCTACTGCACCCGCTGTCTCAACCTCTGAATGCTCGACTATGAAAAGCCAACTGACATTTATTCCTGAGGTGCTAACCTGTTGCACCCTCTACAACCACTCGGATTATAATTTGACCCTGCTGGTCATCTATGAACGTCTGAAGATCTTGAAGAATGATCTGGCCTTAATGGCCATGGACTCTTATAATCTCCACCCGGCACAGCCAGAAGAGGACTGGCCACCACTCAGAGCCTGGTTCCTCTCTAGGTTTCTTCCTAGGTTCCTGCCTTTCTAGGGAGTTTTTCCTAGCCACTGTGCTTCTACATCAGCATTGCTTGTTCTTTTAGGTTTTAGGCTGGGTTTCAGTATAAGCACTTTGTGAAATCTGCTGAAAAGGCTCTATAAATACATTTGATTGCCGAAAGGCAGTCTCTTTGGCAAAGCAATCTTCAAATATGAACATTCTATTATTGAGCTCAAAGAGATAAGAGGATTTGATCCTGATTGATAAACCTCACAGCTATCAGCCAATCACAATGTTTTATGCAAATTAGACTTGTGGGAAAATTTGTATAACTTAATTCATACATTTGATTGCCTAATGTTAGAATGTTTCCATTATGACGTAATACATTTAATTGTAAACATAAACATTGGGTGCGGGAAGAACAAAGGTTCCCGTTTATTGAACGTTTTACCACCAGCCAATGTGATCACAGCAGAGAAGCTCTCGCTGTTCAAACTTCCCCCCCAGTTCATTGTGAAAACTGTAGTCTATGTCGTACCCAGCAAGCAAAAGCAAGGTGCTACTACTGAATTTAGGCAACCACAATCTGTTATGCAAGCCAGAGACAGACAAAAAATACTTTGGTCTGATGCATGTTTTGTGCAAATTAATTGAAGTTGAACATCGCCAAATGCGTCAGTTTAATTACGTGCAATAAAAAAGCGCAGTGCCTAGGCCTATTTAATGAAACCCTGGCTGACGACGTAGGCAACAAATCTCAAGGCAGTGAATCCCCGATTTCCCCACTTTGCTCCTTTTTTGAAATGGCAAATTCACTTTCTCATCCATAAATTCATATCAAGTGCAAGTACGCTGTCCAACAGCTAGGAGGCAAGGTTATTATAGTAAACTGAAGTTAAATAAAATAATTAACAAACCCGTTTGAAAAACTAAAACTATACTGAAACTATTTTTGCCTCCTAAACTAACTCAAGTTTTAAAAAAACATCACGAATTCTGTTCAGTTTGAATCTAATGGGGTTTTGGGGGGTTGAAATCTGGCGGGTAAATGCAGCCAGGTGATGGCGATGTTTCAAATAGGCCTAGCTTGTGCATCACTATCACTAGCTGTCACTAGCTAACAGGGGCGGTAGCTAACTTCATTATTCTTACATGTACTACCAAAGTTCAAGTTGGATTGGCGTGAACATGGACAAAGAGTTTCCTTGCGCCATATTGTTGGATCAGTGTCGGCACTATTCCTTTTAATTCCAAGTCTCATTGAATTTTACTTTATCATTTAAACCAAACCTATGACCTGACCCATCACCTTATGTATTACTGCCCCCATTTACAAGAAGTGGCATCCCAAAAAACACAACAAAAATAAATTATTTAACACAAACTGAAACTAATTCATATAAAAAGGAAATAGAAATGCTTATACAACAAACTAGTAAATTATGTCTGGAAACGAATTGAAACTAATAGAAATAAAACAAATATAAAACCACAATTATAATAACCTTGCTAGGAGGGATGTAGATTGCTAAAATAATGATTATGATCACATGTACTCAATTTAAGTATTATGCCTAAGGGGACGCCTATAAATTTGGCAGCCAAGCACGAGTGATTGGTGTAGCCTTTTATCATCTAAACATGAAATATCTTCATGCCGAGAATAAACACCACCAAGCTTTTTTTTAAATATATAGTTACGGGGGGGGGTCCTGTCTGGACGCCATCTCAAAGAGGAAGGACAAATAATACAACTGAAATGAGCGTATCAAAATTGTCAATTGTAAGCAAGTCATGATGATCAGTATGTGTGTGAGGAATGATGAAGCAAAAACAGCTCGATTAAATATTGTAAGCTAACATTTTCCATTTTTAATTATTTCTCTCGTTAAGGAGTCCTCTAGCCACTTTGAACAGCATGATCTTGGATTGACACTGCATTCCCACAAGGGAATGACCGCAACAGGTCTTAACAGTATTGTTAATTGTCATTCTTAAAATTCGAATTCTTTTAACAGATTGTTTTAGGAGGAGCGGAAGTGAACCCTGGAAACCTAAAGATCTCCCAGTGTGTTTGTAAACCGCTGTTCTGTAGCGGCTGTAACGGGTTGCCAAGAAAGTCCCAAGTCCTGGAGAGACTCAAGCGTGTATCTCCAATGGGTTGTATATGCTATTGGTTTACTGTTATAAAAATACTGTTAAAAGTAACAATTCATAGACCTAAAACATACATGGCCAACCTTGCTCCTAGAGATCTAGGTGTGTACTGAGTTTTCAGGTTTCAGTTCCAGCCCTGACATTCTGCTTATTATTTGTATAAGACACGTCTGTAGCTATGAAGTGCTTTGAAAGGCTGGTCATGGCTCACATCAACACCATTATCCCAGAAACCCTAGACCCACTCCAATTTGCATACCACCCCAACAGATCCACAGTTGACACAATCTCTATTGCACTCCACACTGCTCTTTCACACCTGGACAAAAAGAACACCTACGTGAGAATGCTATTCATTGACTACAGCTCAGCGTTCAACACCATAGTGCCCTCAAAGCTCATCACTAAGCTAAGGACCCTGGGACTAAACACCTTCCTCTACAACTGGATCCTGGACTTCTTGATGTGCTGCCCCCAGGTGGTAAGGGTAGACCACTACATCTGCCATGCTGATCCTCAATACAGGGGCCCCTCAGGGGTGTGTGCTCGGTCTCCTCCTGTACTCCCTGTTCACCATTGACTACATGGCCAAGAATGATTCCAACACAATCATTAAGAGGAAAAGGAGGGCTTGGCATGCCCCATTCTTATTGAAGGGGCTGTAGTGGAGCAGGTTGAGTGCTTCAAATTCCTTGGTGTCCACATCAACAACAAACTGTCATGGCCCAAACACACCAAGACAGTCGTGAAGAGGGCACGACAATGCCTATTCCCCCTGAGGATAATGAAAAGACTTAGCATGTGTCCCCAGATCCTCAAAAAGTTCTACAGCTGCACCATCGAGAGCATCCTGACTGATTGCATCACCGGCCGGTATTTCAACATCTCGGCCTCCGACCGCAAGGCACCAGAGGGTAGTGCGTACGGCCCAGTATATCAATGGGGCCAAGCTTCCTGCCATCCAGGACCTCTTTACCAGGTGTTGTCAGAGGAAGGCCTTAAAAATTGCCAAAGACTCCAGCCAACCAAGTCATCGACTGTTCTCTCTACCACACGGCAAGTGGTACCGGAGTGCCAAGTCTAGGCCCAAAAGGCTTCTTAACAGCTTCTGCCCCAAGCCAAAAGACTCCTGAACAGCTAACCAAATTGCTACTCTCTTTATTATCTATGCATAGTCACTTTACCTACATGTACATATTACCTCAATTGCCTCTTTGATTTAACTGGCTACTTGGGCTTTGTCTCTCTTTCCTGTACAAGTTTCCTCCCCACTGACTTTCTCCAATGGGTTTTGAGAAGTAGGCGATGAGAGGAATCGAGTAAGGATTCATTGAGGAAGAGTCTAGCACTCACTTGTCAACTAGCTCACGTGCTACAAACTTGCCTCTGCTACACTCACTGACCACCACCTCCTCCACATCAATCTCAGCAGCCAGCAGAGCACACTGTGTGAACTGAGTTAATCTAGCACCCACAGAACACATTTTGTGGGTATTTCTTTCTGCTACATTGACTCTGATCATACAGCTGATTTATACTGTTGTAGCCATAGGAGGAAGTTAAAGGGGTGTGACTGTAGCAGAGGTGAATTCTAATAGCCACTGTGATGTGATGTCATTTAACAAATTTAACTATGTGATGTGATGTCGTCCCCTCTGAGACTTCAAGTAGTGTCTCCTATCATAAATGTATGATAGACCATCCCGGTCAGCCATACAGGTATGGAACTCACACATTACATGGCTACTTTGCAGCCCATGTAAAAGGGACCCTTCACTGTGGTCACTCTCCAGGGTATTTTTCTTATTATTGGTGTCCTTTATGTGTGGTTTCTTTTCAGCAATTCGACCATGAAGGCCTGATTCACATCTGAACAGTCTCCGCTGAACAATTGCTGTTGAGATGGGTCTGTTACTTGAACTCTGTGAAGCATTTATTTGTGCTGCAATTTTTGAGGCTGGTAACTCAAATGAACTTATCCTCTGCAGCAGAGGTAACTCTGGGTCTTCCTTTCCTGTGGCAGTCCTTGTGAGAGCCAGGTTCATCATAGCGCTTGATGGTTTTTAAAACTGCAATTGAACATTTCCATTGACTGACCATGTCTTAAAGTAATCATGTCTTAAAGTCTTTTCTCTTTGCTAATTAGAGCTGTTCTTGCCATAATAGGGACTTAGCCCTATTTGGTAAAATACCATCTCCTATATAACAACCCTACCTTGTCACAACACAACTGATTGGATCAAACACATTAAGAAGGAAAGAAATACCACAAATTAACTTTTAACAAGGCACACCTGATAATTTAAATGCATTCCAGGTGACTACCTCATGAAGCTGGTTGAGGGAATGTCAAGAGTGTGCAAAGCTGTCATCAAGGCACTTTGAAAAATCTCAAATATTTAGATTTGTTTAACACTTTTTTGGTTACTACATTATTCCATATGTGTTATTTCATAGTTATGAAGTATTCACTATAATTCTACAATGTAGAAAAAAGTGAAAATAAAGAAAAACCCTTGAACTTTTGACTGGTACTGTATGTATGTATGTAACTTGTTTGTTCTGTTTTTTTGGTTGGATCAAGAAATACGAACTTGGCATTTTGTGCTAGCTAGCCAACTAACTACATTGGACAAAAATATAAACGTGACATGTAAAGTGTTGGTCCCACGTTTCATGAGCTGAAATAAAGATCCCTGAAATGTTCCATACGCACAAATGTTGTGTACAAATTTGTTTACATTCCTGTTAGTGAGCATTTCTAAATTGCCACAATAATCCATCCACCTGACAGGTGTGGCATATCAATAAGTTGTTGAAACAGCATGATCATTACACATGTGCACCTTGTGCTGGGGACAATAAAAGGCCACTCTAAAATGTGCAGTTTTGTCACAACACAATGCCACAGATGTCAAAAATTGAGGGAACGTGCAGTTCGCATGCTGACTGCAGGAATGTCCAACAGAGCTGTTGACAGAGATGTTAATGTTCATTTCTCTAACATAAGCCGCCTCCAACGTAATTTTAGAAAATTTGACAATACATCCAACCGGCCTCACAAACGGAGACCATGTGTATGGCGTTGTGTGGATGAGTAGTTTTCTGATGTCAACGTTGTGAAGAGAGTGCCCCATGGTAGCGGTGGGGTTATGGTATGGGCAAGCATAAGCTACGGACAACGAACACAATTGCATTTTATCGATGGCAATTTGAATGCTCAGAGACACCGTGACGAGATCCTGAGGACCATTGTGAGGCCCTTTTTTTAAAAGGTATCTGTGACCAACCAATTCATATCTGTATTCGTGGTAATGTGAAATCCATAGGTTAGGGCGTAATGAATTTATTTAAAAAAAAATAATAATTCCTTATGAACTGTAACTCAGTAAAATCTTTGAAATTGTTTCATGTTGCATTTATATTTTTGTTCAGTTGTGCAATGCTAGCATTTATGGAACTCTGCATGCAGCACTAGATATTTACTGCGGAATTTCCAGGTTGCACGTGCATATACAGTGCATTCGGAAAGTATTCAGACCCCTTTACTTTTTATGTTACGTTACAGCCTTAGTCTAAATTGGATTAAATAATTTTTTCTCTCATCAATCTACCCCATAATGACAAAGTGAAACAAGTTTTTAGAAATGTTTGCAAATGTATTAAAAATAAAACATGTAAAACATAAATACCTTAATTACATAAATATTCAGACCTTTTGCTATGAGACTCAATTGAGTTCAGGTGCATCCTGTTTCCATTGATCATCCTTGAGATGTTTCTACAACTTGATTGGAGTTTACCTGTGGTAAATTCAATTGATTGGACATGATTTGGAAAGACACACACGTGTCTTTATAAGGTCCCACAGTTGACAGTGCATGTCTGAGCAAAAACCAAACCATGAGGTTGAAGGAATTGTCACCTCCCTGACCAAGACTCTTCCTAGAGCTGGCCGCCCAGCCAAATTGAGCAATCGGGGGAGAAGGGCCTCAATCAGGGAGGTGACCAAGAACCCAATGGTCACTCTGACAGAGCTCCAGAGTTCCTCTGTGGAAATGGGAGAGCATTCGAGAAGGAAAACCATCTCTACAGCACTCCACCAATCAGGCCTCTATGGTAGAGTGGCCAGACAGAAGCCACTCCTCAGTAAAAGGCACATGACAGCCCGCTTGACGTTTGCCAAAAGGCACCTAAAGAACACTCAGACCGTGATAAACAAGATTCTCTGGTCTAATGAAACCAAGATTGAACACTTTGGCCTGAATGCCAAGCGTCACGTCTGGAGGAAACCTGGCACCATCCCCACAGTGAAGCATGGTGGTGGCAGCATCATGCTGTGGGGGTGTTTTTTAGCGGCAGGGACTAGTCAGGATTGAGGGAAAGATGAATGGAGCAAAGTACAGAGAGATCCTTGATGAAAACCTGGTCCAGAGCGCTCAGGACCTCAGACTGGGGGCGAAGGTTCAACCTTCCAACAGCACAATGACCTTAAGCACACAGCCAAGACAACGCAGAAGTGGCTTTGGGACAAGTCTCTGAATGTCCTTGAGTAGCCCAGACAGAGCTCGGACTTGAACCCGATCGAACATCTCTGGAAAGACCTGAAAATAGCTGTGCAGCGACGCTTCCCATCCAACCTGACAGAGCTTGAGAGGATCTGCAGAGAAGAATGGGAGAAACTCCCCAAATACAGATGTGCCAAGCTTGTAGCATCATGCCCAAGAAGACTCGAGGCTGTAATCGCTGCCAAAGGTACTTCAACAAAGTACTGAGTAAAGGGTCTGATTACTTTATGTAATAAATATATTTCAGTTTGTTATTATATATTTTTATTACAGGAAAGTTCCCTCACTAACCCAGCTTGCAGTGAGAGACCTTGGACTGTCAATGATCTCTTTCAAAGCCATCTATACTGCTTTGGTGATTTTCTGTCCCCCTACTTGTCTTACTAGTGTTGTTACATTTCCCATTTTGTGTTGTGCTTTGGTTCTATGAAAGCCAATAAAATAATAAAAGTGCTGAAGCACCATTTTAATGTGTCTTAGAAATTAGGGTCATATTTCATTCAAAAAAATGAAACATCTGCATATTACTCATTAGTACAAAATATATTAAATCTCTCTTGGCGCATGACTAGTCATCTCAGAATATTTCCTAGGTTGTTTTGCTATTCTAGAGTGCCTCACTTTTGGTTAAAAAAAAATATATATATACTTGTGCAAGTGTTTTCAATGTTTTGAAAGGTCAAAAGCTTATGCATGAATTCCGCTCATGTGACCAACATATTTGAAGAGTCAAGTGTTCTCAGAAGAGGGTAGTTAGCTAACGGAACAACAGAGAACTTTTTTTCTCAGTCAGACAGTCGCGTCACAGTGAAAATACGACTGAAGAGAGCTGAGGCATTGTGGTTAGAGTGGTGTTAAGGCATTAGTCATCCCGATACAGCTTTCCAGGAACAATGTGTACCTGTCAGCTCACAACCACACTTTTCAACCCTTTTGTTCTCGCTCTCATGGTCATTTTAATTGACACACAGACACTTTTAGAAACTAGAGTTCAGGGTCAAACTTCAGTGCATGACCTATCATCACAACACTTCCAAGAAAATAGCTCTTTCCCTCTTCCACAGCATAGTTTGAAACAGCCTTAGTTTCCATTTAGTGTGTACTTGTATGGTTACAGTCTATTAGAACTAAGTTGGATATGTATGCTTAATTCTCAGGTGAAAACATGTCTTGTAGAAGTTTTAATCTCAAAACAAACTGTGAAAGGGACACAGGTGACGTTTAGAGATGGTGGTTTACCTTCAATTGTACTACTGGTCTGCCCAAATCCACAACATGCTAACATGGATCACAAACAGACAAGAGTCAACATGGATTCAGATAGAAGCCCAATCCTATGGTTCATTGCCCCTAAGCTCAATTATATTCATGAATAACTTTAGTGAAGTGGGCAACATAGCCAAAACCTTTGTGATTTACAGCACCCTACTAGCGTGGAGGGACTGTAAGAAATACCTGGGCATTTACTCCCAAAAATGTTCTCACTCGCCTATAGTATGCAACCCAGACTTGCCAAAAGCCCTGAGTGATGCCAACTTTAATCTTTGGTATGCTCTAGGAATCAGGACCTTTTCAGACTTATTTAATCAGAAAACCACTACACTGAAATCCTTTCAAGAGCTCTGCAGTGAATTCAATGTGCCAAGATCCCTTTTTTTATATATATCTTCAAATTAGACATGTCATTTACTCATTTACTTCCAAGAGGAGGTTTAGAGCTCAGCTGAATGAAGTTGAAACCCTTCTTGCTACAGCACAATCCATCAGGCAAATACTCCTATATCTATAGACTCCTTTCTGAGAAAGGAGGCTCCAACCTTTACTCCTTTGAAAATAATCTGGGAAAAGGACCTTGGTCTGACTATCAGTGATGAGTTATGGGTGGAGTTTTGCGACAGGGTATACTGCGCCTCTACTAATGTAAAAATGAAAGAATCTAATTCCAAATTTTTGTACAAATTTTATTACACTCCAATGAGACTCCATAGAATGAAAACAGACATTTCTCCTAACTGTAAAATATGTACATCTGAAAGTGGAACCTATATGCATGTATTTTGGAGCTGTGGAAAGATTGACAGATTTTGGTAATCTATACATACTGCTGCACAGGAAATACTAGATGTACAGTTTGATATGACCCAGTGTATCTATCTATCTTAATGCCCAGCAGGACTTTGTTCTTGATCCTGACAGAGAAAATGTGTTTATGACTATTACATACTTTGCTAACAAATGTATTCTTCTATTGTGGGCCTCTAATACTTCTCCTACATTTAAAATGTGGATTGACCAGATTGTTGACTTTCTCCCTCTTGAAAAGCTCACTTGTGACTTCCGCAAGAGACAGCCCAAGTTTGATAGACCTTGATAGTGATAGTGATAAGAACCTTGATAGTGCTGCTGCAAGTTTTTATATATATATATATATATTTTTTTTTATAATGATTTTTTTATTTAGTTTTATATATATATATATTATTTTTTTTAATAATGACATTTTTATTATTATTGTTTAATTTTGTCACATCTGTGAATGTGGAATGTGTTTTGTTGGTTGATTGAAAAATGTGAAAACTTTAAACTTTAAATTGAAAAAAAAGGATGATAGCTAATGTGGTAGTCCACATGTTAGCAAGTTGTCTCTATATATTTCTGTACACTGAAACAGGATTTTATTTTATTAACTACAATCATAATGGTAGCGCTTTACAGATAAAAACAGTGGTTATAACATGACAACAGGTTGTTGTCCTGTTGGAAGGTGAACCTTCGCCCCCAGTCTGAGGTCCTGAGCGCCCTGGAGCAGGTTTTCATCAAGGATCTCTCTGTACTTTGCTCCGTTCATCTTTCCCTTCATCCTGACTAGTCTCCCTGTCCCTGCTGCTGAAAAACATCCCCACAGCATGATGCTGCCACCACCATATGTCAATGTATGGATGGTGCCACGTTTCAAGGAGCTCTTTTTGTCAGTGCTGACATGGAAGGTAGGTGATTTGAGGGCCTGTCAATCAAGTTGTCCAAATGACAAATCTATTGTTGTCCAGTCCCTGTTACCTTGGTTTCCAACATTGACTTTCTCACACTTCATTATTTACATATATTCTGAGGTTTCTTCATTTAAACCATGAATAATGTGTCAAATCATTATTGTACCTTCCAATATACACATTGGCAGTAGTAGTAGTCATGGTAAATATACAGGTGCTCACACAAGCCATTGCAAGTCAGTCCAGTTAACCTGAACACAGATTTTATCAGCTATTATTAAAAGGGTAACTTCACCACTTTTCGAGCTCATTTTCATTATCTCCAGCACATGACCAATGTCTACACATGTGAAAAGTGATCATTTCTACGTTTTGTAGAAAAAAATAAAGTTCCCACACAAAAATACTCCATCTTATTATAGAATACTATATGACTTATTATAGAATGCTGTAGAAAACTGTAGAATACTATAATACTACACACTGTACTATCGGTTGATCATGTGTAGTACTTTCAAATGTTTTAGTATACTGGAGAAGTCTATACTACACACTGTAATATCCCTCGGTCAAGTAGTGCACTGTTTGCACTGACTTCTAAACTGACTTCTAAACTTGAAAATATGAAATATCCTTATTCATGTCACTGAGGGAGAAAGGGGAATTGTTAGACATCAGGGATCCTATGGGAAGGAGAAGGGCCACAGTCTGGTACAAGTCTACAGGACAGCCATGAGTTGGGGAAGAGAGAGGAATTTGGGCTGAGGTCAGGTCAGATGAAGTGAGGAAGAACAAATATCACTAAAGTTCTGTCTAGCAACAGAGATGTATTGGCTATCCAGATTTAAGGTGGAAACTCAGTATAGGAGGAAGGGTTAAATACCAATGCTTTTGTGAATGTCTTTGTCTGTTCAGCTGTCTGACCAAGTGGTTGAATAAACGTGGTTTGAGCTTTACTAATAGTCTGTGTTTTTACTCTTTATTTAGAACCTATATTGGAGAATTCAATACTACGCACTGTAGTTTCGTATCCCTCAATCGTGTAGTCGTGCTTACTATAGAATTGTGTAGTATACTGGAGAATTCTATAGTGAAGTATCCCTCGATCATGTAGTTCTTACTTTTAGATTTTTTTGCTCAATTTGACTGCTAGCTGCTAGCTTAGTCGATGCTGTTTTGATTTGAACTTGCTGTCCTTGGGGAGCACAGGCCAGGGATTTCCTTTGAGGTTCCCCCTCGATCATGTAGTGCTTTCTATAGAATTGTGTAGTATACTGTAGAATACTACTCCACACTGTCGTATCCCTTGATTGATTTTATTCTAATCCATGGCTTCTGGTCGTTGATGCACTTATTAATGACGCCGGTGACTGATGTGGTAAACTGCCAACTGATGAATCAGGGAACATATTCCAATCTGTGCTAGCGAAGCAGTCCAGTACATTAACATCCACTACATCGGACCACTTTTTTATTGAGCACATCAAAGTTACCTCCTGTTTGAGTTTTTGCTTTTAAACATGAATTCAGAGGATGGAGTTATGGTCAGATTTGCCAAACGGAGGGCGAGGGAGAACTTTGTATGCGTCTCTGTCTGTAGAGTAGAGGTGATCTATAGGTTGTTTTTGCCTCTAGTTGCACAGGAGACATGAAGTAAAATGGGTTTCAGTTTCCCTGCATTAACTTCCCGAGCCACTAGGTGAGCATTTTCTTGTTTGCTTATGGCCATATACAGCTCGTTGAGCGCGGTCTTAGTGCCAGCATCTGTGTGTGGTAGTAAATAGATGGCTACGAAAAATAGATAAACTCTCTTGGTAAATAGTGTGGTCTACAGCTTATCATGAGGTATTCTAGCTCAGGTGATCAAGAGCTCGAGACTTCCTTATTATTAGAGATTGCGCACCAACTCTCGATGACAGAGACACACACCCCCTCCACTCAACTTACTGGACGCAGCTGTTCTGTACTGCCGATATACAGAAAAATCAGCTAGATTTATATGTTCCATGTACTTGTTCAGCTTGGTGAAACATAGGATATTATAGTTCATGTTGATAGGATTGTCTCGAACAGAGCTCATCCAGTTTGTTTTGATTGCACGTTCGCCAATAGAACGGGAGGTAATGGCAACTTATCCACTCTCCATCGCAGTCTTGTTAGATATCCCGCACGGTGACTTCTATAGCTCCACCTCCTCCTCCACGGTGACTTCTATAGCTCCACCTCCTTCTATAGCTCCACCTCCTCCGAGGTTCGGGGATTTGGGCCTGCTCTGGGATGAGCATTATGTCCTTTGCGTCCAATTTGTTGAAATAGAAGTCCTCATCCAAATCGAGGTTATTAATCTCTGTTTTGATGTCCAGAAGATCTTTTATTATGAAACAATGTCTGAAACGTTATGTAAAAACAAAAGTTAGGATCTGTGCAAAAACACACAAAATAGCACAATTGGTCAAGATCCAGTAAAACGGAGGCCATCCCCTCTGGCGCGTGTGTGCTAAATAGATTGAGATGTTTAGGAAATCTGTTCTTTTGAGTAAGCATTTTAACTCAAAAGGAGCCCATGGAGATGTTTTGAGATTGCTTGCAATGTATTCATCTACTTTGTGTTGAAGGGGGATGGTGTTTTAGACTGCCTAGAGACAAAGCTGAGTCCATAGGATCCATCTACAGGTGGTTAATCGCCCTTTGGTTCATCATCTACCCAGCATGGTTCCTCACCTCCCAGGCCCTTCGCACCAACACTCAACGTACCAGGTGCTCTCTGCCCTGCAACTCCATCAACATCGGCCCCATCGCCCTGACCGAGCTCCATTGGCCGTAAGAGGAAGACTGCTAAGGATCCTTTGGACACTGACATTATGCAGCGGGTGGATGAAACAAAGAAAAGTCAGCAGGAGTTACAGAAACATCAGCAGTCATGTATGGTGTATTTTGCTGTTGATCAATGTGTCCCGTTAGTCAGGGACATGACAATGTACTTTCACAGGACCATCGATCAGTGCCCTCCGTCTCACCCCAAAAAACGGCGTTGTGTGCTTTTCTTATTCACACATTAGGGTGATGAGTAATTTACTGTTTAAAAAAAAAAAAGTTTCTTTTTGACTTATTTCTTCATTCACATGCTAGTGGGGTTTTACTTTGTGTTTTTTCTCTTATTGACCCTTTCATCACACTTTTCACCTGTGTATTACATTGTTTTACCATAGCAGAAAAGTCCTCAGTGAAAGGCCACTACACTACACAACACAAGGTTAGGTAAATGTCTTGATGGTCTAGCCTCCAAAGAGTATATGACAAACTAAAACAAGAAGGATAAAGTGACTGTCATTACTGTCAAGTGTGAATAAGAAAAACAGCAAAACCAACTATGTAGCTCACAACATGATATATAAACAGTCCACAACCACTATACAATGCATTCGGAAAGTATTAAGACCCCTTAACTTTTTACACATTTTGTTATGTTACAGCCTTATTCTAAAATGGATTCAATTTTTAAAAATCAATCTACAACACATACCACATAATGACAAAGTTAAAACCGGTTTTTAGAAATGTTTGCAAATTTATTAAAAATAGAAAACAGATACCTTATATAAATAGGTACTCAGACCCTTTGCTATGAGACTTGAAATTGAGCTCAGGTGCATCCTGTTTCCATTGATCATCCTTGAGATGTTTCACAACTTGATTGGAGTCCACCTGTAGTAAATTAAATTGATTGGACATGATTTGGAAAGGCACACACCTGTCTTTATAAGGTCTTATAGTTGACAGTGAATGTCATAGCAAAAACCCAGCCATTCTTATTCATATTTGTTTATTTAAAAAAAAACTGCATTGTAGGTTATGGGCTCATAAGTAAGCATTTCACTGTAAGGTCTACACCTGTTGTATTCGGCGTATGTGACTAATACAATTTGCTGTGAGGTCAAAGGAATTGTCCGTAGAGCTCAGAGACAGGATTGTGTCGAGGCACAGATCTGGTAAAGGCTATCAAAAAATGTCTGCAGCATTGACGGTTCCAAAGAACACAGTGGCTTCCATCAATCTTAAATGGAAGAAGTTTGGAACCACCAAGACTCTTCCTACAGCTGGATGTCTGGCCAAACTGAGCAATCGGGGGAGAAGGGCCTTGATCAAGGAGGAGACCAAGAAACCAATGGTAATTCTGACAGAGCTCCAGAGTTCCTCTATGGAGAAACTTCCAGAAGGACAACCATCTCTGCAGCGATCCACCAATCAGGCCTTTATGGTAGAGTGGCCAGACGGAAGACACTCTTCAGTAAATGGTAGCCCGCTTGGAGTTTGCCAAAAAGCACCTAAAGGACTCTCAGACCATGAGAAACTCGATTCTCTGGTCGGCCTGAAGGCCAAGCGTCACATCTGGATGAAACCCTGCACCATCCCTACGGTGTAGCGTGGTGGTGAAAGCATCATGCTGTGGGGATGTTTCTCAGCGGTAGGTACTGGGAGACTGGAAAGGATCAAGGGAAAGATTAATGGAGAAAAGTACAGAGAGATCCTTGATGAAAACCTTCTATAGAGCGCTCAGGGCCTCAGACTGGGGGCGAAGATTCACCTTCCAACAGGACAATGACCCTAAGACCCTAAGCACACAGCCAAGACAATGCTGGAGTGGCTTCAGGACAAGTTTCTGAATGTCCTTGAGTGGCCCAGCCAGAGCCCGGACTTGAACCAGATCGAACATCTCTTGAGAGACCTGAAAATAGCTGTGCAGCGACGCTCCCCATCCAACCTGAGAGAGCTTGAGAAGATCTTCAGAGAAGAATGGGAGAAACTCCCCAAATACATGTGTGCCAAGCATCGTTTGTTTACATGCTTTTTCAAACCGTGTGTTGCAAAATGCGAGATCCCACTGATTTCGCTATGGTTCTGGTGCTTTCTTTGATTCTAAACTGCTTTCAAACACAGACCTCTACTGGACACCGTACTTACAAATGTAGCTAGAATTTTGTACATGTACAGTAGTTTCACCTGACAGGTAGTTTAGCAGGTAGAGTAGGGAACATTCAGGGAAATTAGGGTAAGAGGTCGAATACAGTTAGACACACTATTTACACAATTTAAAAAAATGTGAAACCACACTTTCTGCACTGTTGTTCAAATAAATAGTTGTATTTAGTATAGTGTAAGTTTGTCTTAAGCATGCAAAATAATGCCATAGATTCTGTTTTTATTAAAATAGTCAACGTATTGTAAAATGCAAACCTGGTATTAAAAATTATCATAGGCTACTAAAGCCAACAAGTTACCGTTGTGCCACAGAATTCTTTATGAAAACAGTGGAGAGGAAAAAAACGTCTCTGATAATCACACACGGCTATTTATTGCTAACCAGCAGATGTCACGAATGTGCATTGTGAACAGGTAATGAACCAATTTACAGCACAATTTGGTGAAAGCACTGAAACTTTCAGAAAGCCTCGGTTTCCCATCCCTACCATTTACAGCCAATGAATTATGTACGTTAATTGCTGTTATTGCCGCTATTATTTGCAACTGTCCGTGTCTCCTTTTGGATAAACCATACTATATACCAAGCCAACCAAGTTTGAATTCAAATAGAGTCTCAAGTCAACAACTGTCAATCATTCCCTGCCATGTATCGCCATTACTGAATCTATAAAGACTCTTAAACTGAACTGCATCTCTGCCTGCTCTTAATTTAGATTTATTGAACCAGGCAAGTCAGTTAAGAACAAATTCTTATTTACAATGACGGCCTAGGAGCAGTGGGTTAACTGCCTTGTTCAGAGGCAGAACGCCAGATATTTACCTTGTCAGCTTGGGGATTCAGTCTAGCAACCTTTCATTCACTGGCCCAACACTCTAACCACTAGGCTACCTGTGGAATCCCACAGTAGATGGGCATCACCATAACCTCACCTAAACATCACCTAAACAATCATGTAACTGAACAATATTGTGTGACAGGCTAGAAACCAAAGTTTTGGTCAGTGTTTCCCTGGGCACCCTTGTTAGGGAGGACATACAGGAAATGTAATAAAGCACCCCGTGGCCATGTCCAGGTGAAAGTGTAGTACCTGAAAGGTCCTTTGGGTGTATATGCTATATGGCAGTGGTGCTGTTGCTGTTGCTTTATTTCTGTGAGCAACCATTTTGTGACCATGCTTTCTTGAAGAGATGTTTGGGGTGTGGTTGATTGTTCTTAA
This sequence comes from Oncorhynchus tshawytscha, assembly GCF_018296145.1. Taxonomy (NCBI): domain Eukaryota; kingdom Metazoa; phylum Chordata; class Actinopteri; order Salmoniformes; family Salmonidae; genus Oncorhynchus; species Oncorhynchus tshawytscha. The sequence continues at coordinate 8,450,743 of NC_056447.1, read as the reverse complement.
TGGTATGTGTTCAGTTTAACCAGTGAGTTTATTCATGTAGGACAACATTCAAGATGTTCATTATGTAAAGCCACTGCAATAATGTCCGTTTGTTTGTAGAGGTTTTGCTGGTTTGAGGTCCAGGAAGTTGATTGGCAGTGCCCTCCAATACAATTTTTAAATTTTTGCTAAGGTTTTGTCTGGTCCATTGGATTGCTCAAAACTGCTGACCCAACTCAATAGGTGGCCTGTCACAAACCTTTTTCTTATGTTCTGGTTGAAGTGTTCCCCTCATTAAACAGTAACTGGAGAAGTCTGGTAGTTGTGCCATTTTAGCTCACACTAGTTGGCTGGTTTTACCATCATGTCCGCAAAAACACTACAGTGAATACTATAGCATACTAGTGATGGACGCAAAAACACTACATTGAATACTATAGTATACTACAGTCATGTCTGCAAAAACACTAGTACAGTAAATACTACAGTATACTACAGACATGTCCGCAAAAACACTACAGTAAATACTATAGTGTACTTGTCATGTCGGCAAAAACACTACAGTGAATACTACAGTCATGTCCGCAAAAACACTACAGTGAATACTATACTACAGTAAAGTCACAGGGACTCTACAGGGAATACTATAGTATACTAGTCATGTCTGTGTAAAAACTACAGTATACTACAGTCATGTCCACAAAAACACTACAGTGAATACTATAATATATTAGTCGTGTCCGCAAAAACACTACAGTGAATACCAGAGAAAAGTCTGCGAAAACAATACGAATCCTATAGTATATAAACATAGGACTACTATGGTATTTAGACCATAGTGTACTATAGTATTTTTCATGTGGGTTCTACCCGATGACATCACCAAAAGTTAAAACATTTTTAAAGGTGATTTTCAAACACTATGAGATTTGAGGTGATGTTGGGAGTACACAAATATCCTCTATCTGGCTAGAAACTTGTTGCAGGTTTTGAAAATCACAGATTTTCTTCTTTTTAACTACAGATCATAGAAACGTGCCATTTTCACATACAGTACAAGGCAAAAGATTGGACACCTACTCATTCCAAGGTTTTTCTTTATTTCTTTCTTTTGACTATTTTCTACATTGTAGACTGTAAACTCTGCTCCCAGACTCACATTAAGCATCTCCAATCAAAAATTAAATCTAGAATCAGCTTCCTATTTCGCAACAAAGCATCCTTCACTCATGCTGCCAAACATACCCTCGTAAAACTGACTATCCTACCGATCCTTAACTTCGGCGATGTCATTTACAAAATAGCCTCCAACACTCTACCCAGCAAATTGGATGCAGTCTATCACAGTGCAATCCGTTTTGTCACTAAAGCCCCATATACTACCCACCACTGCGACCTGTATGCTCTCGTTGGCTGGCCCTCGCTTCATATTCATCGCCAAACCCACTGGCTCCAGGTCATCTACAAGTCTTTGCTAGGTAAAGCCCTGCCTTATCTCAACTCACTGGTCACCATAGCAGCACCCACCCGTAGCATGCGCTCCAGCAGGTATATTTCACTGGTCACCCCCAAAGCCAATTCCTCATTTGGCCGCCTTTCCTTCCAGTTCTCTGCTGCCAATGACTGGAATGAACTGCAAAAATCACTGAAGCTGGAGACTCATATCTCCCTCACTAACTTTAAAGCAAAAGCTGTCAGAGCAACTCACAGATCACTGCACCTTTACATAGCCCATCTGTAAATAGCCCATCCAACTACCTCATCCCTATACTGTTATTTATTTATTTATTTTTGCTCCTTTGCGCCCTAGTATCTCTACTTGCACATTCATCTTCTGCACATCTATTATTTTGCCACTATGGCATATTTATTGCCTCCCTTATCCTACCTCCTTTGCACACACTGTATATAGACTTTTTCGATTGTATTATTGACTGAGTGTTTGTTTATTCCATGTGTAACTCTGTGTTGTTGTTTGTGTTGCCCTGCTTTGCTTTATCTTGGCCAGGTCGCAGTTGTAAATAAGAACTTGTTCTCAACTAGCCTACCTGGTTAAATAAAGGTGGAGAAAAAAATAATAATAAGTGAAGACTTAAACTATGAAATAACACATATGGAATCATGTAGTAACCAAAAAAGTGTAAAACAAATCCAAATATTTTTTTGAAGGTGAGTAAATGAAGTGCTGCATCAGATGACCGGGCCTCCACAGTCACCCAACCTCAACCCGTTTGGGATGAGTTGGACCGCAGAATAGGGGAAAAGCAGACAATAAGTGTTCAGCATATGTGGAAACACCTTCAAGAACGTTGGAAAAGCATTCCAGTGTGAAGCTGGTTGAGAGAATGCCAAGAGTGTGCAAAGCTGTCATCAGGGCAAAGGGTAGTTACTTTGAAGAATCTCAAATATAAAATATATTTAGATTTGTTTAACACTTTTTTTGGTTACAACATGATTCCATATGTGTTATTTCATAGTTCTGATGTCTTCACTACTATTGTACAATGTAGAAAATAGTTTTAATTTTAAATGACAAAAAATGGAATGAGTAGACATGTGTCGACATTTGACTGGTACTGTATGCAGACACTGGTTTTGTGTTGGAAATAATAAATATGAGGATGAAAAGTTGCAGAACTGCACTTTAAGGCTTCCATGTGTTCTATCTGACAATTTGGGATCCTTCATTGCAGTTTCCCAAAATGCATTGCTTTCCACTACATGGGAGAATGTGGGGCCTGTCTCTTGACTTCTAAATGCAATGGATCGCTCAATTCAAGCATATTGGCCTAGGCCTACATGTAGACATCTTCCTACTGACTGGTAGTGATTGTCACAAAGAGAATTTGTACCTAAATGCTCTTAAATCCAATTGTATAGGTAGGCTATCTTCTGATTAGAATGTTAAAGTTTCCAATATCTTTTTAATTCTAGGAGTTCAAAGGTTTAACTGTCCTTCCTTGTGGCCACATGAGGGTTGAGTTGTTATATCTAAGAGTCTGTGCCTCACCAGGCGACATTACCGTTCTCCTGGCAGCAGGATATTCCGATAAATACACAACAACGACACCTGCTCGTCGAACAACTCATTCCAAAATCATGGGAATTATTAAGGAGTTGGTCCCCCCTTCGCTGTTATAACAGCCTCCACTCTCCTGGGAAGGATTTTCACTAAATGTTGGAACATAGCTGTGGGGACTTGCTTCCATCCAGCCACGAGCATTAGTGAGGTCGGGCACTGATGTTGGGCGATTAAGCTTGCAGTTGGATCCGGTTCATCCCAAATGTGTTCAATGGGGTTGAGGTCAAAGCTCTGTGCAGCCAGTCAAGTTCTTCCACACCGATCTCGACAAACCACTTCTGTGTGGACGGAGGCATTGTCATGCTGAAACATAACTGTTGCCACAAAGTTGAAGGCACAGAATCATCTAGAATGTCATTGTATGCTGTAGCGTTAAGATTTCCCTTCACTGAAACTTAGGGGCCTAGCCCGAACCGTGAAAAACAGCCCCAGACCATTATTCCTCCACCAAACTTAACATTTGGCACTATGCATTCGGGCAGGTAGTGTTTTCCTGGCATCCGCCAAACCCAGATTTGTCTGTCGGAATGCCAGATGGTGAAGTGCGATTCAGAGAACGCGTTTCGACTGCTCCAGAGTCCAATGGAGGCGAGCTTTACACCACTCCAGCTTACGCTTGGCATTGCGCATGGTGATCTTAGGCTTGTGTGCAGCTGCTCGACCAACAGTTCTTGTGCTGACGTTGTTTCCAGAGGCAGTTTGGAACTCGGTAGTGAGTGTTGTAACCGAGGACAAATGATTTTTACACTCTATGCGCTTCAGCACTCTGCGGTCCCGTTTCTGTGAGCTTGTGTGGCTTACCACTTCAGCCATTGTTGCTCCTAGAGGTTTCCACTTCACAATAACAGCACTTACAGTTGACCAGAGCAGCTCTAGAAGGGCAGACATTTGACAAACTGACATGTTGGAAAGGTGGCATCCTATGACAGTGCCACATATACAAATATATGTCATTGGAATTACTCAATACTGTCTACAAAACTTAAATTGGTCTAATGTGCTGGGCAACAGGTTTAATACAGAATGCTAATGACTCCTTATTCCACCCACTGGAATTGAATGCACTGCATAAGAATTACATATTGGCTTATTGAGAAAGAACTACTCTATGTGCCAATGTAAATTTGGGGTTAGGATTACTCAGTAGGGCCTGTGGAATCTATATATGTTGTATTTATTGGGGGACTTAGGTCTACATACCCAGCAGCACTTTTTACTCCACCCATTCCAGTGGTCCCAACGCAATACACTGTAAGTCTATAAATGACATATTTGCTTATAGAAAGTTTTAAAAACTCTTTGCCAAAGTAAAAGTGGGGTTGGGAGTAGAATCTACACTAAGTATACAAAACATTAGAAACACCTGCTCTTTCCATGACAGACTGACCGATATTAGAAAGGTGTTCCTAATGTTTGGTACACTCAGTGTATGTATGGTGTCATTTCATGGGGCACTGAATAGTACAGTGTGTCGCTGGCCACATGACAAATGACTGTATTACTGCTAACGGCTTTCAATGGTCAAGCTCTAATGTCAGCCCTAATGTCATCCATGCTCCTATTGCATTACTTGTGAAGGTAGACAGGCCAGAAGAGAGTTACAGTTGGTTTTGTGACAGCAAAGCAGTTATGCCAAATGTGCCTAGAACATCCCACAACTGGTGGGGTTTTAAGCATGTTATAGGGCCAAAGAACTTAGTCACATTGGAAAGTTATAGCCATAGATATGCAACATGTAGTAGTAATTGCATTACTTTAGATCTTGTGATGGATTCCTGTAGCCAGTATGAAAGAGTGGATACACTACTTCCAATTCAGAAATACCTGGCATTAGTCTCTGGCAATGCATGGATTTGTGGTAAATGTGACACTAAACTATGATTTTTTTTGCCATCGGTGCCCCCATTTTAGAAAACTATCAGACGGTAGTCGTTGTGGTGTAAATGTGTGATTGTTCTCTAAAGACAGAGTGCAATGTGAATACACTATCACAATGGCATGAGAGACTATTTTATGAGTTAGAGTGGAAATTCGTTGAAAACTTTTACGCTCGAAGAATACAGCAGACGGTCTCTTGTAATGCATTTTAAAACTGTACAGAAAATAACATCATTGACCTTGATAATCACCACAATATAACTGGTACATACTCTTGTTTTTGAAAAAAGTTTAATAGGCCTATGACTTTACTGTATACTGCTAACTATATATATATATATATATAAGCAACACAGTGCCGTCGGAAAGTACTCAGACCTTGACTTTTTCCAAATTTTGTTACAGCCTTAATTCTAAAATTGATTAAATTGCCTCCCCCCCTCAGTAGGATTCTACAGACCCTACTGAGTACTCCCAACCCCACTTGGAGGGCTATGGTCAGTCTGTCCTATCTGTCCTTCTTGTCTGCATCGAAGTAGCGGTCTTTGTGTGCTCCCTCTAATTCTCCCCTCTCTCTCTCTTTCTCTCCTCCCGGAGGACCTGAGCCCTAGGTCCATGCCTCAGGTCTACCTGGCCTGATGACTCCTGGCTGTCCCCGTCCCCAGTCCACCTGGTCGTGCTGCTGATCAAGAATGTGCTATGGAACCCTGACCTGTTCACTGGACGTGCTACCTTGTCCCAGACCTGCTGTTTTCGACCTTCTCTGTCTCCCTCTCTACTCTCTACTGCACCTGCTGTCTCGACCTCTGAATATTTGGCTATGAAAAGCCAACTGACATTTACACCTGTGGTGCTGACCTGTTGCACCCTCTACAACCATTATTTGACCCTGCTGGTCATCTATGATCGTTTGAACATCTTGAAGAACTTATTGGCCATGTACTCTTATAATCTCCACCTGGCACAGCCAGAAGAGGACTGGACACCCCTCAGAGCCTGCTCCATTTGTTTATTTTTAAGTTCCTGCCTTTTCTAGGGAATTTTTCTTGACACCATGCGTCTACATCTGCATTGCTTGCTGTTTGGGGTTTTAAGCTGGGTTTCTGGATAAGCACTTTGTGACATCTGCTGATGTAAAAAGGGCGTTATAAATACATTTTATTGTAAAATTCAATCAACTCAATCATCGCAATAAACACTTTATGTTCACTATAACCCCAATATTGTCAACATACCAGCCTGAACATAGTATTTTTTCAATTAGTGGTCTGTATATAATCTTCTTTTTTTTTTTAAACACGTGTATATATACACATACACACACATAAATTCCTTCTTAAATGTTGGTTATAAGCACCAATCTTTTGAAAGAGTTATCCACATCGCAATGTTTTGAAATACAGGCTTTTATTTTGAAGGTTTCTCATTACCATAGAAAAGTGACGTCATTAGTGCTGCTGGCAGAATAGTAGTCCAGGCGACGTACGTAGAGAATAAAAGATTGAACACCATGCCTTTTGACTTTACTCTTGATTCTTAGCAAAGGTGGGTGACTTTACTGGCTGGACAAATGGGTCAAATTCGATCAACTGCGATTCGTCCCAGAGAAACGCCAAACTGTTGAGGACTAATTTCTTCAGTACTCGAGAAGATTTGACACAACTGCGATTTTCGCTCATGCATGAGTATTTTGATGGAAGATTCCATAATTTCTTATTCGACTCAAACAGGCCAGACGAACAAAAACAGTATAAGCTTTCCATTTCTATATGAGGAACATTTCAGTTTTGTGAAATGCCAGTAACCTAGGCAAACCCGGTTGATGTACTGCCCGGTACGAGGATAGAACTGTCGTCGTTTACCTTTACGAAAAATAAGGGGAAAAAGGCCACCAAGTTGAAGAATTAAGGTGTCAAAATCTCAAGAACGAGACTGAAGAATGGCAGCCAGTTTGTCAGCGGAGGAAGAACAGGTAATTTTGAAAACAATGCAAAATATTTGATCATCCATACCGCGGTAAGAAATCCTATTGTTGTGTGTCAAGTAAGTTGCATTCCAGGTAGCCTACCATAGCCAGAATCCGTTCATTTTTTCTCTCTAGTCTGAATGGTGTGGTACAGTATGCTAGCCCAGTAATTTACTGTTAATACGAGCCTACCGTTACTGTAGCAGGCCATTGGATTCCATGAAAATACGACGCCACGCATTGGCGTGAGTAACCGGAAGTGTTGTCGAATCCAAACGGTTTGCTTTAGCATTAGCTAGCCTAGAATGCATTGCTGAAGACAATTGAAGTTTTAATTAAAATCTAGCAGTATTTAATTGTTCTCAATGTATAATTAGGAGTACAGCGCCCTCTCCCCATCCCTGGATTCAGGTACGTTTAACGAGCCATCACCCGCCGACTCCGCGGTGTCCTGATCACGGCACCCTGCAGTTCTGACCTTAAAGGGAAAATGTAATTACAACGACCTTAATGTCTGACTCTGTAGGCTACCTACACCACTGCAAGTTATGCTCTTAAATGGTTAAATTGTTGCGACGCAGGCAACCCAATTACAAACATTGTGTACATTTATGGCACAGGCCTTTACATTGTCGCATACGTTGGCGATGCTTCTAACAGGAAAATTCAAAATATTACAATGGATTGTTTATGATGTATCATAGCTAGTGAAAAACACACTTGAAACTTTATTTCCGCGAATGTAGACAGTCTATCAAATGCTAAAGCATTACAAACGAACAGTATAAGGGGCGGCAGGTAGTGGTTAGAGTATTGGTCCAGTAACCGTCATGTTGCTAGTTCGTATCCCCGAGCTGAAAAGGTACAAATCTTCGTTCTGCCCCTGAACAAGGCAGTTTGCCTACGAACAGTGGGTTGTCATTGTAAATATTGATTTCTTCTTAAATGACTTGCCTAGTTAAATTAAATAACGGCAAGAATCTCAAAAGCAATGATTTGTGCACACACTTTATATTTGCATTGATGCACTTAGCCCACACATCCCATGCCACACAACAACAATATGGCTAGTACAGGTCAATATATCCATGCCAAGCTGTTGCCCCTGTATTAAAAAAACAAAAACAGGGCTTATAAGGCAGGGAACTGATTATATAATGATAGAGTGGTATTGTCCATATGATTAACATTTATCCACAGCATAAAAAGGAGCGGGTATGCTATAAAGGCTGATGTCCCTTTTTCCAGCCTGTTGCTAATGATGCCTTTTACACTTTCCAGGCCCTAATCCCATTCCCCGTGGCTCATCTGGCCGGCAGGCAGTAAGTCTTATCTGGGGACTTCATTTCCTCTGCGGGCCCAGCCATGGTGGAGGGCTGAACGCCTGTAGGCTGGGTTATTAGAACCTCGGTCTGGTTATGTCCGGTTGTAACAGGAGGCCTCTGGGGGCCTGCTAGTATGGTGGAACTTCACTTATAGGCAGCTGTTAAAAACATTTCCACTGGAGTGATGCTGCTGTTGTGGGGATACTTTGTGTGTGTGTGTATGTTGGGGGAGGGGGCAGGCAGTCAGTCAGTCGGCTCCCAGGAAGCTTAACAGGAAGAAAGAGCGAGTGGGGGATAGAGAGAATGACGCACGAGACTTCCTGTTAGGATCGACTTGTGCCAAATGGGACTGAACGGAATAGGATGGCACTCTCCACATATGGCTAATGTCGAAGTGCCTCAGCAATAATCATGTTACATATGAACATTTCTAAATTTAACAGCTCATACATTTGGCAAGACTATAAGTCCTGGCTGGTTTCTTTTAGATTCTGGCCTGTATATCCTAGTAGTGATGCACGGTATACCAACATTTCTGTAGTTCTTCAAAACGGTTTCTTGTGGCGTCAGACTTGATCCTCTCAAATCAATCAGCACAGCTGATCCTTTTATAGTGCGAGTACACCATTCATGCCTCCTCTTGCCTGCCTGTGCTACTTACTCATTGCTAGCTGTAGCCTGCCATGAGGAACCACTGATCTCACTGGGAGTCTCTACTGCATCGCCACTTATGCTGCACAGAAGTTAAAACACTTGAATAATGCAACATGGCATGTAGAAATGTTGACTGTTAATTTCTGACTGTTCCCAAAACGATGTTGAGTACAGGTTAGAACACTGCATACAATGGGGAGAAGATACCAATAGCTTTCCTTGCTAGCTTTCAGCTGAAGCCAACATCAATTCACTACTCTTGTACCTTGTTTGTGTATGGAAAGATGTTTTTAAAGGCGAAGTTCACCCAAAAACACATCTGGGACATTTATAACACCTGCCTGGCTGTTTGTCAGTACCCTAGACAGGTTTTAGGTCCGTTGTTTGAGTATTTAGATTTGTGGTTTTATATACAAATGCTGAATTTTCTAAATGACCAAAAAATGTATTTATGCCTTTTTTTTGTCACACGCTTTGTAAACAACAGGTGGAGACTAACAGTGAAATGCTTACTTACAGGCAATGTTCCCTCTAAGCTTTGCGTGTGCAGTAGCCCCGAGACTGACATGCTAAAATATCAGCCCACTGAGAGAAGCAACAGATTGTACTTCAATCAACTTTTCTAGAACAGTGGTCACCAACCTGTTGCTCATGATCAACTGGTTGATCTCCAATGCATTCCTAGTTGATCGGCAAACATTTCTGTAAAAAATAATAATGGAACAATGACGCTTTGAGTTCCTATTTTTTTTAAATTCTCTCTGGCTTTTGCGGAAGGCGCACCCGATTCAGCTGCCTTGCGCTCCAGGAACGCAAACTGTTGCCATTTTGAACCATTTAATGTGTCTGACGGTACAAACACTGCATTTCAGGTGGGCACAGAGAACCAATCAAGTGCACTATAGGCCTACCACTGGCCAATCGGATGGCTCAGATGACCGTGTCTGCAGTAATGTAGCAGGCATAAAAGAAAACTACAGCAAAGTTTATACTGAGATTTTTACAACCATGACTAGAGACTGTCCACAAATACGGCAAAGAAATGTTTTTATGAGTGCGTTCAAGTTCTTACTCAGCGCTGTCAACACTGTTCAACACTTTTTTTTGTATAAGCCATAAAATATATGTTCTTCCTATTTCCAGTCAGCACTACAACAAGCACTGCAGCAATAATGAGTAGGAAGTGTAACTACAGTACATTCGGAAAGTATTCAGATACCCTTTTCTACAACTTTAATATCACATTTACATAAGTATTCAGACCCTTTACTCGCGGCTTTGATGAAGCCCCCTTTGGCAGCGATCACATCCTCGAGTCTTCTTGGGTACGACGCTACAAGCTTGGCATGCCTGTATTTGGAGTTTTTCCCCATTCTTCTCTGCAGACCCTCTCAAGGTCTCAGGTTGGATGGGGAGTGTCACTATTTACAGGTCTCTCCAGAGACATCTGATTGGGCTCTGGCTGGGTCACTCAAGGACATTGAGACTTTTCGCGAAACCACTCCTGCGTTGTCTTGGCTGTGTGCTTAGGCTCGTTTTCCTTTTGGAAAGCCGATCTGAGCAAGACCTTTTAAACAGGTGAACATTCCTCAAGGCTGTGGGGCTAGACTGATTACCAGGACGTGTACTCAAAGCATGCACGGACCAACTGGCAAGTGTCGACCGATTATGATTTTTCAATGGAGATGCCGATTTATTGGAGGACCAAAAAAAGCCGATACCGATTAATCTGCATTATTTTTATTAATGATAATTACAACAATACTGAATTATTTTAAAATAGTACATCAAAATCAATTTAGCCTCAAATAAATAATGAAACATTTTCAATTTGGTTTAAATAATGCAAAAACAAAGTGTTGGAGAAGAAGGTAAAAGTGCAATATGTGCCATGTAAAAAAGCCAACGTGTAAGTTCCTTGCTCAGAATATGAGAACATATGAAAGCTGGTGGTTCCTTTTTAACATGAGTCTTCAATATTCCCAGGTAAGAAGTTTTAGGTTGTAGTTATTATAGGACTATTTCTCTCTCTACCATTTGTATTTCATTTACCTTCGACTATTGGATGTTCTAATAGATACTTTAGTATTGCTAGCCTTCTCGGGAGTTGATAGGCTTGAAGTCATAAACAGCGCAATGCTTGAAGCACAGCGAAGAGCTGCTGGCAAATGCAGGAAAGTGCTGTTTGAATGAATGCTTACGAGCCTGCTGCTGCCTACCACCGCTCAGACTGCTCTATCAAATCATAGACCGAATTATAATATAATAACACTAAAATATGAGCCTTAGGTTATTAATATGGTCAAATCTGGAAACTATCATTTTGAAAACAAAATGTTTATTCTTTCAGTGAAATACAGAACCGTTCCATATTATATCTAAAGGGTGGCATCCCTGAGTCTAAATATTGCTGTTACATTGCACAACCATCAATGTTATGTCATAATTATGTAAAATTCTGGCAAATTAATTACTGTCTTTGTTAGGAAGAAATAGTGTATGGGAAGGCTGTGACCTGTTCCTAGAGGAAGCAGTCATTTTTGCTTTTCTGCAGATGGAGCAAGATCCATAAGAAAATGACTCTGAGGATGGACACTTTTTGCTTTTATTGCAACATGTGTAACCCAGCAGAACCACCATTTGAGGAACAACATACTGAATCCTCTACAATGTGTAAATATTTGCATGTATCCTCTTGATTCACAGAATTTGCCTGCGCCAAAACATTTTTCTTCGAAGTAGAACATTTTGGGTTGGTGACACACAGGGTCCATGGAATACTTTTTTAGGAATCCATTCATGCACTTAGTTCCCCTGAATTAGAAAAGGTACCTATCTTGACGTAACAGGTCAGTAATGGGTCCAACTCTTGGTGCATGTTCAAGTGTGAACTGTGAAGGTTAAAAGTTTTGGTGAACCAGAACGTTATTCTACAGGTAGGTTACATTTGAATAGTTTATCCATGCACAAACACCTGTTTTTAGTCCCTCAATAATATTGTAATTTAATGGGCCTATGGGTGAGTCTGAGAGCATATTCGGTGTCCTTGTGTATCTCAATTTGTAGTGGTCCGTTATTGAATCCTGGTTGTTGGCCTCTTGGATCATAATAATAGCATTTCTTCATCTTCTCTGGGAGTCCAGAGTTCCTGGTGGTATTTTGAGTTGAGCCAGACTGGTATTATTGGCCCATTTGTTGTCTTTTACCCGACTCATATTTTATATCGTATCAGTTTTTATACAATTGATATTTATCTAGGAAGATCAAAAAAAGATCATACTATTTAGAGCACTTTAAAATGTACTGATAATCTGATTTAGATATTGAGGCCCACCTCCTTTAAACGCCACCTGCAACCAGAGGAAATGCTTTTTACGTGAGATTTCTAAAAGAGCCGGGCCAATATCGTGACATTCTTGGATTTACCAGTTAAAAGAATCGACTGATACACAGAAACGGAGATGAGAATGAAAGAACCTACATGGTGAAAACACAATACAGCAACACTGTGCAATTTCTTTTTTCAACAATTACAAGTTGGCCTTCTCAGCTTTTAGCTGTTTTAATAGTGCAGGAGCCCCTGACACTCACCAGTTTGTCTTCGAAAGCCTGGGCTTTGCAAGAGGAGGACGGTGGCATCCTGTCCTTTTTAGCTCTGCTCATCAGTAGCTTTTTGTATTCTTGAAGAGCCTGACTTGACTACCCCCTCTCACTGGCTGGAGAAGTGGAACTCTTGCTTTGAGCTTTCATTTCCCCCCACGGGCTTCTGTGACAGCTTGCTGGTGCTGCCTGGCTGGGCTCGTCAAAGAGAATGTCCGGAAGCCTTTCGGGAGGACATGGATGGACCTAGAGGGCGTGCACGGTTAGATTGGTCTCTTTTCTAGTTGAAACATGATATAATGGGGGTCTCTAGTGCCTTTTCACACTACTGTAGGTTTTACTACTGATTTTGTTTATTTGTATCTTCATCAGATTTTGCAGCTACTCTTCCTTGGGTCCTCAAAAAACAAACCATTGCAAGTAACAAAACACTGATAGTCCCACGAAGGTAAAATACAACAATATACAAACAATAAATCATAGAAAATACAGAACAGAATGAATATATAGTGTTATGAAACCCTTTTTGTCCAAATGTGTTTCTTTTGAATATTTTAGTGAATGGATAATGGGGAAGTTTAAAGCTTTGAATTAGCTCCTTCAGGCCTGGTGTTTAGAGGGAAGATGGCATGATATGAGGGACCGGAAGTTAATGGTCCACCTTGACGATTGCCCCGTCAGCTCCAATAGCTAATGTTATTTTTCATAGCATTCTTCTATAAAACATTTATGCACATCACTTTTTCTCTTTTAAAAACATTGTTGATTCAAATCTCTACTCAACCTTGTAGTTCATAAAGAATGCTTAGATAACTGAGCAGAGTGCTGAAATGGAATTGTGTTCACAGTTGTGTGATTGGTAAATCAACAAGGGAGGGGAGGGAGGGACAGTCCCATGCAGTGTTCATGTATCTAAAGTACATTTTGCTTAACCATCTTAGTGGCCAAAGCGTCTGTGTTTGGTGTGCGCAGATGGGTGTGTGTGAAATCTACATCCACAGGGCTCTACAGTGCAACCATTTTACTTGCATATAGCCTAAATGTTTTGCTGTGTGACCTGGAATTTTGCGCCTAGACAAATTTGATAGATTCCAGCTTTATTACCCCATATTTTTAATTGTGCTCCCAAATTTCTTTGTGCTTACATTTTTCAATTTAGGCGCACACATTCTCCTTGTTTAAAATATTTTTTTAAAAGTTGGCCCCTGTTGGTTCGACCTGGGTGGGGGGTGCTCCATACCTGGCCATGGACCCCTAGTACCCCCCCTGAAACCATTTAGAGCCATATTAAAAATACGCTCCTTGTAACCCGTTCAATTGCCAGGTGCACGGCTGTCCATTTGCAATGTCTTACAATGGGCATTTACCAACACGAATTGGACATGCTCTAATATACTGTAGAAATGCTCAATTGACTGGCTCGTTGAACTCGGGATGGCCGAGCACTGATAGTGGTTCCTGTCCATCGCTCGTCTCCATCGCTTGTGTTGATTTCAGCCTGTCCATTTGGTGATGGTAAATACATTGGAAATGTACACTGTCCATTTGCAATATATTATACTGTCATCAAGTCAGTCAATAAGATATCATATTGACACAACTCACTTTGTCCAACTCTTTTAATAGCCAGGATTCACATATTTCAGAGCTGGCCCACAATTCATAGTGCCTTCTGTTGAAACCATAAACCTTCAAAAACATGGTTATATTCGTGCTGCGAGTCCTGTTCTGACATTGTGTAGACCTAGCTGAGGCGACCATGAGTTTCGGCTCGATTAAGATCGTTCAGCAACGACCTTAATTAGTGCTGAAAATTCGCTTTTTCCGGGCGTTGCTGTGGGGTCCATGAAAGAGCTATCGGACAAACTTAAGGCTCTGTCTGTGTGGGCCGAGATGGTTTCAATGCACCTAGTCTTGTGAATTTGGAACTTTTTAAAATGTCATTTTCACAACGTTCAAAATTAATTGAAGTTATTGCAAATGGACGAGGCTGTTTCTCGGTCTGAGAACCTAGAGCCACAACTCACCGACTTAAGCTCTGGAATCAAATCAAATTTATATAGCGCTTCTTACATCAGCTGATATCTCAAAGTGCTGTACAGAAACCCAGCCTAAAATTCCAAACAGCAAGCAATGCAGGTGTAGAAGCACAGTGGCTAGGAAAAACTCCCTAGAAAGGCCAGAACCTAGGAAGAAACCTAGACCTAAACCTAGAACCAGGCTATGAGGGGTGGCCAGTCCTCTTCTGGCTGTGCCGGGTGGAGATTATAACAGACCATGGCCAAGTTGTTCATAAATGACCAGCATGGTCAAATAATAATCACAGTTGTCGAGGGTGCAGCAAGTCAGCACCTCAGGTGTCAATGTCAGTTGGCTTTTCATAGCCGATCATTAGGAGTATCTCTACCGCTCCTGCTGTCTCTAGAGTTGAAAACAACAGGTCTGGGACAGGTAGCATGTCAAGTGAACAGGTCCGGGTTCCTTAGCCGCAGGCAGAACAGTTGAAACTGGAGCAGCAGCACGGCCAGGTGGACTGGGGACAGCAAGGAGTCATGCCAGGTGGTCCTAGGGCTCAGATCCTCAGAGAGAGAGAGAGAGAATTAGAGAGCATACTTAAATTCACATATTCACACAGGACACCAGATAAGACAGGAGAAGTACTCCAGATATAACAAACTGACCCTAGCCCCCCGACGCATAAATACTGGAGGCTGAGACAGGAGGGATCAGGAGACACTGTGGCCCCATCCGATGTCACCCCCAGACAGGGCCAAACGGGAAGGCTATAACCCCACCCACTTTGCCAAAGCACAGCCCCCACATCACTAGAGGGCTGTAATAGGGTTAGAGGCAGAGAATCCCAGTGGAGAGGGGAACCGGCCAGGCAGAGACGGCAAGGGCGGTTTGTTGCTCCAGAGCCTTTCCGTTCACCTTCACACTCCTGGGCCAGACTACACTCCATCATATGACCCCCTGAGTCTTCAGTAAAGACTTAACCTCTAGCGTCGAGCAATCCCGTATCCGGGAGCGTAATTATAGCCTCAAGCTCATTACCATAACGCAACGTTAACTATTCATGAAAATCCAAATGAAATGAAAGAAATATATTCACTCACAAGCTTAGCCTTTTGTTAACAACACTGTCATCTCAGATTTTCAAAAATGCTTTTCAACCATAGCTACACAAGCATTTGTGTAAGAGTATTGATAGCTAGCATAGCATTAAGCCTAGCATTCAGCAGGCAACATTTTCACAAAAACAAGAAAAGCATTCAAAATTATTTCGGATGTTTTCAATGAGGAGACTCTCAGATAGCAAATGTTCAGTTTTTCCAAAAAGATTATTTGTGTAGGAGAATTCGCTCCGTTTTGTTCATCACGTTTGGCTAAGAAAAAAATCAGAAAATGCAGTCTCTACAACTCTGAACTTTTTACCAAATTAACTCCATAATATCGACAAACATGGCAAACGTTGTTTAGAATCAATCCTCAAGGTGTTTTTCACATATCTATTTGATGATAAATCATTCGTGGCAGCTGTGTTTCTCCTCGAAGCAAACGAAAAATACACGCAGCTGGAGATTACGCAATAATTGCAACGGAGGACACCAAGCGGCCACCTGGTAGATGTAGTCTCTTAAGGTCAATCTTCCAATGATTTGCCTACAAATACGTCACAATGCTGTCGACACCTTGGTGAAACGACGGAAAGTCTAAGCTCATTTGTGACCCATACACAGCCATATAAGGAGACATTGGAACACAGCACATTCAAAATCTGGGGCACTTCCTGTATGAAATTTCATCTTGGTTTCGCCTGTAGCATTAGTTCTGTGGCACTCACAGACAATATCTTTGCAGTTTTGGAAACGTCAGTGTTTTCTTTCCAAAGCTGTCAATTATATGCATCGTCAAGCATCTTTTCGTGACAAAATATCTTGTTTAAAACGGGAACGTTTTTTTTTATCCATGAATTAAGAGCGCCCCCTATATCCAAGAAGTTAAAGATTGAGACAGAGTCTGCGTCTCTCACATGGGTAGGCAGACCATTCCATAAAAATGGAGCTCTATAGGAGAAAGCCCTGCCTCCAGCTGTTTGCTTAGAAATTCTAGGGACAATTAGGAGGCCTGCGTCTTGTGACCGTAGTGTAGGTATGTACGGCAGGACCAAATCGGAAAGATAGGTAGGAGCAAGCCCATGTATTTCTTTGTAGGTTAGCAGTAAACCCTTGTAATCAGCCCTCGCCTTAACAGGAAGCCAGTGTAGGGAGGCTAGCACTGGAGTAATATGATCAAGTTTTTTTGGTTCTAGTCAGGATTCTAGCAGTGGTGTTCAGTTAGTGCTAAAGTTTATCTCTTATGTCAGAGTTTAAAAGTAGAACGTTTGCAGCCATCCACTTCCTTATGTCTGAAACACAGGCTTCTAGCGAGGGCAATTTTAGGGCTTCACCATGTTTCATTGAAATGTACAGCTGTGTCATCCGCATAACATGTTTTCGAATGACATCCCCAAGAGGTAAAATGTATAGTGAAAACAATAGTGGTCCTAAAATGGAACCTTGAGGAACTCCGAAATTTACAGTTGATTAGTCAGAGGACAAAACATTCAGAGACAAACTGATATCTTTCCGACAGATAAGATCTAAACCAGGCCAGAACATGTCCGTATAGACCAATTTGGGTTTCCAATCTCTCCAAAAGAATGTGGTGATCGACGGTATCAAAAGCAGCACTAAGGTCTAGGAGCACGAGGACGGATGCAATGCCTCGGTCTGACGCTATTTAAAGGTCATTTACCAAGTCAATGGCTACTGTGATAGCATTGAATAGAAAACTACAACAAAAAATCCTACTTCCTGAATGGATTTTTCTCAGGTTTTCACCTGCCAAATCAGTTCTGTTATACTCAGACATTATTTTAACAGTTTGAAACTTTAGTGTTTTCTATCCAAATCTACTAATTCTATGCACGGCCGCTGCAGTCAAACTAAGCGAGCTACATTCAAGTGGGGCATCAGGCCATCAGTCAATAAGATACCATTCTGACACCAAACTGGTACATACTGACACCAAACCCACTTTGTCCAACTCGTTTAGAAGCCAACTATCACATTTCAGAGCCGGCCCAAAATTCACAGCACCTTCTGTTAAAACCATTAAAAAAAACTTAGAACGTAACTACGTGTTATCTGCAGGTCCAGTTCTGACATTATGTGTAGGCCTAGCTGAAGCGACTCCTGAGTTCGGAGACCGAGCAGCGACTTTAATTAGTGCCGAAAATGCACTTTTTCCGGGTGTTGTAACAGGATCCCTGAAATGGCTATCGGACAAACTTTAGGGTCCGTCTCTGGGTCGAGGCGGTTTCAATGCACCTGGTCTTGTGATTTCTGGGTCTTTTCTAAGTGTTGTCATTTTCGCACCGTTCAAAATGAATTGAGTTATTGCAAATGGACTAAGGTGTTTCTCGGCCTGAGAATCTTTTTAGAGCCACACAGCTCACCGTGCACTACCGACTGAAGCTCCAGAACAGGTTTATAAAATTTCAGATCTGACGGTTCTTTGATAGTTTGAACACCGGTAACTATTGCAGGCTCTGTGTATGTAAACCCCACACTGTGTCACTCCACATTGACTGTGTGTATAGAAATTCACGTAGTGCCTCAACCTGCCTTAACAGATTCGCCTTAATACGCTGCAACTGGATCTAACTTTTTTTGAAGAAAAAAACACATTTGCTTAACCATCACCAAACGGACGTTGTACGATTTCTAGAAAATTACGATAGATAAATGGATGTTTCTATTTTTCCTTACACCGTAGCTTTATGTACTTAGACTTGAAGCGGTCAAATTAGTGCTGTATTACCGTTTTCAACCTTTAATCCCAGAAAATGGGCATTCATTCAAAGAGCGTTGAGGCCTCGACGCCATCTTGTTTCTGGGCTAAAAGTACATTGGGCCAAACCTGTGCTCACGAGTTTCGTCTTCAAAGTCTTTTCCATTTTACGAGAAACGGCCATGTACGTTTTAATGGTTTGACCATTTGCAATAAGCAGCTAGTCGCCATCTGGTGGAATTTTCCTGTACAGCAGAAAAATGTCAAAGAATTTAAACATCAGTCTCTCTGACATTTAGTTTGACTTCCTGGAAAACCGGGCCCTGGGGGACGACTTGAGGCCGTCGGCCTATTTTAATAACACCTGCAGACATCTAGTAAGGGACCGTACATTTGCAATGCCACTCGCGTCCCTTGTGTTGGTAGGTTTGATAGTCAGACCTTATGGAATCCAGTTGTTCTGATTTAGATTAATAGACCACTGTTGGAAGTACAGAAATGTGGAAGCAAAAAGTGCTACTGTACCTATGAATTTTTAAAAATTATGCTATTTTTTTTTTTTTTCACAGCCAAGTTAAGTCCCCACCCCCACCAAACACCCCATCCTAAGTAAACCTATGGTGGCACTTTAAAGAGGAGGAAGGGCTCATGGTAATGGCTGTAACGGAATAAATGGAATGGTTTCCATGTTTTATACCATTACCTTTACACCATTCCAGACTTTATGAGCTGTCCTACCCTCTGTAGCCTCCTGTGAGATAGCATTTCATGTCATAGAAAGGTCATACATGCACCACTTCCTCATAGGATGTGTCATGTTAAACTTGAGTTTCACTTATTCTAGTCTTTCATTTCTCCCTGGAGTGAGTACATTGTGTGTGACCATCTCTCTCTGTGTGTATTTTTAGGCTACCAAGGAGTTTCTGGAGGAAATCAACAAGTGGACCACTCAGCATGGAGTGTCCCCCCTGTCCTGGGAAGTGGCCGTCAAGTTCCTCATGGCGCGCAAGTTCGACGTGCTCCGGGCCATCGAGCTCTTCCACAGCTACAGGGTGGGTGGGTGTGTGTGTGTGTGTGTGGGTGGGGCGTGCCAGTGGTTGCTGAACTAAACTTTTTAGAAAGATTTATTTTAATTAATGTTTTTTTTTCCTACATTTGAGGGGGAACATCCCCCTCTTCCTTTCTGGAAGAACCTCCTCTGGTCACATGCAGGTGGATGTGTGTTTGTCGGCGTGCATACATTTGGGCTTATATGATTGATGGTCATGACAGTGTCATAACGTATTTTCTACAAGTTATTTAAAATTAGAATTATTTTGTAAATGATTGAAGAATTTAAGAAACAAACTTTCAAACGAAAGGAAAACATTTTTTTGACACTTATGTAGGTGTCATAACCAGCCATAAAATAATGCAATATGTTAGTGGGTGTAAATATAGTGTCATGAAAAAGTGAAGTTGAGTGTTACAATATGCACTTTACTAGCAAAGTCTCCGGTAAGTGACGAAGTCCTGTAATACATTACATAGATGGAAAGGTTATGGACAGTTTGCCTCAACCCATGTGCTGAGCAGGTAGAGTTCAAGACCTACAGGCAGATGTGAGATGTAGGCTACTGAGGAATGTAGCCTACAGAGTCATTTGAGAAGAGTGCAATTGTTGAACCTATGTACATATTCTATACCGTGTAACAGTTTTATGTAGAATAAACCATACTTTCCATAATACTGTAGAAGCAGTGTTCTAAGAACTGTAGAAGCAGTGTTCAGTTAAGAACAAATTCTCATTTACAATGATGGCCTAGGAACAGTGGGTTAACTGCCTTGTTCAGGGGCAGAACGACAGATTTTTACATTGTCAGCTCGATTCGATCTAGCAACTTTTCAGTTACTGAACCAACGCTCTAACCACTAGGCTACCTGCCGCCCCAGTAATATAACAATGTGCAAATAAATGTTTGAAGAGCACACAGCACCCAAGGTAATGGGTTCATGGTTTTGTGCCTCGGATTGGACTCAGTCTACTGTGCGCAAATGTGTAGGATAGACTAACAACTTACATAGCGCAATGGGCTTATTCACAATATGATCTGCTAATGAATAAAAAACGAAAACACTCCATGTTAGACCTGCAATTTTAAACAATACAAGGGGCTTGAATTAGCCTACTTGAATTTGGAGTAGGCTGCCTACCTTGACAACCGACATCTCCTCAGTGTGGTGTTTGAAAAGTCTGGGTAATTGTTGGAGCCAATTTATAAGTTGTCCTGCTCCTACAATTATCTGTGATTTCATTAAAAAAAAAGTTTTTGTGAGCGTGTCCAATCGTTTGTTTCCTGCCACTTCAGTTGAAGGGTGTTGTGGTA
Organism: Oncorhynchus tshawytscha; assembly: GCF_018296145.1. Taxonomy (NCBI): domain Eukaryota; kingdom Metazoa; phylum Chordata; class Actinopteri; order Salmoniformes; family Salmonidae; genus Oncorhynchus; species Oncorhynchus tshawytscha. Next base: position 8,430,058 of record NC_056447.1, on the reverse strand, counting down.
AATGTTGGCTTCAACTTGGGTTTCCAAACAGTCTTCCATTTAAAAAAGAAGAAAAAAAAAAGGGGGAACCTGGTTTTTGTCACATTCTCTTTATAAAAACAGCAATGGTGTGACACATGGTGAGATTAATGCTTCAGCTATTCATAGCTTTATGTGTGCCTGCATCGGCCACATAGGCTACAGAAAAATCTCCTTGCATCCCATTTATTTTAGTCAGACAATGTCCACATTATTCTCACATACAGTACTTTTAGAATGTAATCATAATTTGAATATAAATGCTTAGTGGTAATGGCCAACTTTTTTTCTTTTTTACGCTACATGCTTTTTGGGGAGGGGGATTCTGCTGTATATTAGGCCCTATATGTACCATTTTTATAAAAAATTATACAGTTGTATAACACTGAAGTCCTTCAATTAAGTGCTTGAGAAAGTCCTTGAATTTGACTTGCCAATGTCTGTATGAACCCTGCTTAAAGGATGTATAGTCCTAGGCCTATTTTGTATAGGTGGTGTTATGGGCTAATTTGCATATACAGTGCACTCAAACTATGCTTACCGATTTATTTTGTGCATCCCTAGTAGTAAACCTATACAGTGCCTTCGGAAAGTACTCGGATCCCTTGACCTTTTTCAACATTTTGTTAGAGCCTTATTCTAAAATTGCTGAGGATTTAAAATGTTTTTTTTTTTTTTTAAATCAATCTACACACAATACCCCATAATGACAAAGCGAAAACGGGTTTAAAAAATATATATATATATTCCTTACTTCCGTAAGTATTCAGAGCCCTTGCTAAATTTGAGCTCTGGTGCATCCTGTTTTTGATTATCCATGAGATATTTCTACAACTTGATTTGGATTCCACCTGTAGTAGATTCAATTGATTGGACATGATTTTGGAAAGGCACACACCTGTCTGAGGTCACACAGTTGACCATGCATATCAGAGCAAAAACCAAGGTCGACGGAATTGTCCGTGGAGCGCATAGACAGGATTGTGTCGCGGCACAGATCTGGAGAACAGTATCATAAAATGTCTGCAGCATTGAAGGTCCCCAAGAACAGTGGCCTCCATTCTTAAATGGAAGACATTTGGAACCACCAAGACTCTTCCTAGAGCTGTCTGCCCAGCCAAACTAAGCAATCGGGGTAGAAGGGCTTTGGTTAGGGAGGACTAGGAAACTAGTCAGGATTGAGGGAAGGATGAACGGAGCAAAGTACAGAGATCCTTGACAGACACCTGCTCCAGAGCACTTAGACATTTGGCAAAAGTGGGCATGTAAGTAATCCATACCCATCTCTCCAGTAAATCGTGACAAACTCTCAACTCAGTTTTGGATGAGACCTGACTTAATGACCAAAAATTATCCTATTTACAGTTTGTAGTAAATTTTGGACACTAATTTGTTTGACTCATATTGATGCCATATAGGTTAAAAACAGAAGTTGGTTCTAAGGGGCAGTTGACCTTTAATTAATCCTCCATTTGGACAGGGCTGTGTTTAGTCACTTTTGTGGACAAATGGCTCTAACTGTTGAACACAAAATGGGACTTGTCCATTCCAATCCACCACAGAAAATGGAATGTTCCCAAATGTCTTGTTCTCCCTCTAATTTCCTGAATAGCAGCAGGATGTGGCTAGATTTTGCTTCTTGCATTAAGTCACTTAATCAGGTTTTTTTTTTTTTGTGGTGTTTAAAAAAAAAAATTAAGGACTGAATAATCTTGCCTCGTATGAATAAGTTTGTGAAAGGTGTTTGAAATGCCCATGTTTTACGTCTGCTTGAATGAAAGTGTTTGAGGTTGAGCTGTATTTGGCTTGTTGATGTGACACCCTTTTTTGTCTTATTTATTTATTTTGGTCCATAAAGGCAAATATAACTTCATTTGGTTCAAATGGTGACCTACAGGTACCTGGCAAATAATGGAAACACTTGAGTAAATGAGGGAAACAAAGTATATTGAAAGTCGGTGGTTCCACACAGGTGTGGTTCTACCTTTATTTAACTAGGCAAGTCAGTTAATTAAGAACACATTCTCATTTACAATGACTGCCTAGGAACAGTGGGTTAACTGCCTTGTTCAGGGGCAGAACGACAGATTTTTACCTTGTCAGCTCAGGGATTTGATCTTGCAACCTTTTCGGTTACAAGTCCAACACTAACCACTAGGCTACCTGCCGCCCCAATTAACATCCCATCATGCTTAGGGTCATGTCTAAAAATGCTGGGCAGGCCATGTCTATGGCCCCATAGGATGACAATGCCCTCATCCACAGGGCACGAGTGGTCATTCAATGGTTTGATGAGCATGAAAACAATGTAAACCATATGCCATGGCAGTCTGTCGCCAGATCTCAACCCAATTGAACACTGGAGAGGTGACTTTTAACAGTGTTTTCCATCAACAAAACACCAAATTATGGTATTTCTTGGAGGATTGGTGTCACATTCCTCAGAGTTCCAGATACTTGTAGAATCTAAGCCAAGGTGCTTTGAAGCGGTTCTGGCTAGTCTATTGCACCTCTATTGTTCCTCAAGCAAAGGGGGGCTGATGACTTCACTAATTTTCCATTGAAACCACTCCTTGAATGCCCTACTCCTTGAAGTTTGCAGTTGTCTAAACAGTATTTTGCTCAAACCATATTTTTTTTACCCTTGAGTGTGTGAACTTTACTGTATTTGTACTTGGAATATTGCTTTTCAACAGAAAGTTTTAAAAAATCACTGCAGGACATCTGAGGCAGGAAACATCATAATATACAAGTAAACTAAAGGTTATGAAATTACTGCGAATTTTACTCTAAATGTAATGGGGAGACACTTGGTTACTGTCATTATACAATTCAATTATTGTTTAAAAAAAAAATCCAATCAGTAATGTGGAATTTCAAAGTAATCAAAACATTTTCTTGTCAATTTGAGAATCATTAAGCCTTTTTATATTAGCATTATGTCACACCAGAGGACACATTCAAGGCTCTAATAATTAAATATGGTAATTAAACTGGACAAAAATTTGAAGAAAATACATTTCTCCCATTTGTACTCACTGGTAGTGTGCTTTGTGTGCACTCTCACTAAATATCGAATGCTACTTTGCCCCATAGGGCCACTAGTATATTGTCCCCCACATTAATTCTATGGTGACCCCTCCTATAACTGTAATAAGCATGTTATGTAATACTTCATAGTCCTTTGTCCACGGGTATCCAACTGTTTTCCACGGTAGTCCATTGAAGCCTCTTGATCCGCGTGGAGCAAAGCGGGAGACAAGGTAAAGGCGCTCTAGTCACTTGGGCAGGTAGTCCTTTGGAACTGTTATTGTAGTGTAGCCTACAAGGTTTCATTCACAGCTTCCCACAGGTATTTATAGCTTATCTGCTTCTATATCATGGTATCTCTGTAATATGACACATCCTAGCACTGAAGCAACACATCCTGAAGCTCATCTGTCAAATGGTTTATTTTCCTTTCTCTTTCCTTTCATCTAAACTTCCTTGTAATCACATGAGTGAAAGCACACTCGCTGGTAGGCGTTATCCATATTATTGCCTTTGATCAGTACAGATTAAGGAAAGGCCAGTCACTGAAGAGTTCTGAGACACTGTCTGGGATGAGGAATGCAGTTCTGTTTGCATCCTCCAATCTTTTGCTCCTGCCCATCACCAACACACCCAATTCAACAAATCAAGATCTTAATTGAAGACTGATTAGCTTATCATTTGAATTCGTTGTGCTGGGCTGGAACAGAAGCAGACCTTTGCTCGGCACAAACACACCTGATTGGACTAATAGTAGCGGCCTACATTGAAGATGTAGGTGGATTTGAATCAAGTGTGTTTAGTGCTGGACTGTAACAAAAAGCATGCACACATTGCAACCCGAACACCTGTGTAGTGGATGGATGTTGTACTGTAGGCCTCACAGGCCTGATGTTCCCTTTTAACTCTTTCTCATGTTTCCAGGAGACCCGTCTGAAAGAGGGCATTGTCAAACTACAGCCACAGGAGGAACCTCTGCGCTCAGAACTGCTCAGTGGAAAGTTCACTGTGCTGGTGAGTCTAATAGTTTTAATGTCACATGTACAGTTAAATGCCTTTCTTACAAGCTCTAACACCAAAAATGCAGTAATCAATAATTTAATGCTAAAATTGACACTGTAGAACAAACACACAAGATCTAAAAAAAAAAAAAATAAGAACACAAATTAAGCATACTACATACAGGGTCAGTTCCAGTACCATATTTACAATGTGCAGGGATAGGGGTAAGGTGACTAGGCATCAGGATATATTATTAACAACAGAGTAGCAGCTGTGTGTGTTGGGCCCTGTGAGTGCATAGGGACGGTAGAAAATATAAAGGTCAACTCCGATATTTTGTTAGCTATTTGGTGGTCTTATGGCATGGGGATCAAAGCTGTTCAGGTGCTTGTTGGTGTCTGACTTGACATCTGTGGCTTGGGTGGTTGGAGTCTTTTTAATGATTTTCCAGGCCTTCCTTTTACACCGCCTAACTGTCCGCACCACCCTCTGTAACGCCATGCGATCGAGGACAGTGCTATTGTCATACCAAGTAGTGATGCAGCCAGTCAAGGTGCTCTCAATGGTACAGCTGTACAACTTTTTGAGGATTTTGAGAGCCCATGCCAAGCCTTTTCAACCTCCTGGGTGGGAAGAGGCGCTGTCGCGGCTTCTTCACGACTGTGTGCATTAAGTTCTTAGTGATTTGGACACAGAGGAACTTGAAGCTCTCAACGCATTCCACTGCAGGCCCATCGATGGAGTTGTGCGTGGCCACACAGTCGTGGGTGAACAGGGAGTACAGGAGAGGAATAAGCACACATCCCTGTTAACCAATTGTGTATGCCAGCTTTGGCAACCCTGTGCGTTTTCTCCTGCATCGTGCCTACTGAACACAGCCCAGATGCTGAAAAAGATGAACACTATAACAACTCCAGGACTAGACTATCCTCTGTCTATGGAGTAGCTAGTAGATGTTGTTTCCCTTCCTGTCACTCACTCCCCATTAGGAGGAAGCTCTCGTCAGGATGGGGAGACCGGCAGAGGAAATGCTCTTGAACTTTTTTTATTTTACAGCTTTGAGATTTCTGGAGCTGTATGAGCTTAACCATGGTAGCAATTAAAAGGGAACCGTTTAGAGATTATGGGAAATTCTTAGACTAAAGGTACACTGTTGATTTAATGTGCATTTTACATTTGCTGCATTTGTTAAAATTTCTCTGGATACATTCAGTAGTATGATAATATGCTTGGAACATTTGGGGTAGGTGCAACAAGATGGGGGAAAAAAAGGGTTTGAGTGAGAGGTATAACTATTTGGTGCTTCCAAGTGGCCACACACCTCCAAAGTGTGCACAGTTCCTAAGTAATTTCAATGCACTTTTATGACTCAGTCTTCAACTAAGGTTTTTTTGTTTCCTGAAAAGCTTCTACCCACAAGCCATAAAACAGTTTAAATAGCTAACCAATAGCTACTATTTAGTAATCTGCATTGACAGACTCATCACATATGCTGTTGCTACTGTTTACTGTCTATCCTGTCGTCGGGTGACTTTATCCTGGAGTGACTTCAGAAATGATTTACACCCCTTCACTTTCTCCACATTTTGGTGTTACAAAGTGGGATTAAATGTTTTTTTGATTTGTGTAACACTAATATACACTATATATACAAAAGTATATGGACATCCCGACATCCCTTCAAATTAGTGGATTTGGTTGACTTCAGCCACACCTGTTACTGACAGGTGTATACAATTTGAACACACAGCCATGCAATCTCCATAGACACACATTTGCAGTAGCTTGGCCTTACTAAAGCGCTCCGTGACTTTCAAAGTGGCACCATCATAGGATGTCACCATTCCAACAAGTCAGTTCGTCAAATTTCTGCACCGGTTAACCGAGTGCTGTTATTGTGAAGTGGAAACGTATAGGAGCAACAACGGCTCAGCCGAGAAGTGGTAGGCCACACAAGCTCACAGAACACGACCGCCGAGTGTTGTAGCGTATAAAAATAGTCTGTCCTCGGTTGCAACACTCACTACCAAGTTTCAAACTGCCCCTGGAAACAACATCAGCACAATAACTGTTTGTCGGGAGCTTCATGAAATGGGTTTCCATGGCCGCACACAAGCCTAAGATCACTATGCCAAGCGTCAACTGGAGTGGTATAACGTTCTCCACCATTGGAGTCTGGAGCAGTGGAAACACATTCTCTGGAGTGATGAATCACGCTTCACCAACTGGCAGTCCAGTCCGATGGACCAATCTGGATTTGGTATATGCCAGGAGAAAGCTACCTGCACGACTGCTTAGTGCCAAATGTAAAGTTTGGTGGAGGAGCAATAATGGTCTAGGGCTGTGATATGGTTCGGGCTAGTCCCCTTGTTCCAGTGAAGGGAAATAAACGCTACAGCATACAATGACGTGCTAGATGATTCTGTGCTTCCAACTTTGTGGCAACAATTTGGGGAAGGCCCTTTCCTGTTTCAGCATGACAATGCTCCCGTGCACAAAGTGGGGTCCATACAGAAATGGTTTGTCGATCGGTGTGTAAAATATTGACTGGCGTGCAGAGCCCTGACCTCAACCCCAACTTACACCTTTGGGATGAATTGGAATGCCGACTGCAAGCCAGGCCTAATCGCCAAAAATCAATGCCCAACCTCCCTAATGCTCTTGTGGCTGAATGGAAGCAAGTCTCAGCAATGTTCCAACATCTAGTGGTAAGCCTTCCCAGAAGCGTGGAGGCTGTTATAGAAGCAAAGTAGGGACCATATTAATGCCTGTGATTTTGGAATGAGATGTTTGAGGAGCAGGTGTCCACATACACTACATGACCAAATGTATCTTGACTCGATAAGAATTCAACCCCCTGAGACAATACATGTTAGAATCAATTACAGCTGTGAGTCTATAATAGCTTTACATACCTGAATTGTACAATATTTTAACATTCTTTAAGCTTTGTCAATTTGGTTGTTGATCATTGCTAGACAGACATTTTCAAGTCTTGCCATAGATTTAAGATTTTTAAGTCAACTGTAATTTGGTAACTCAGGAACTTTCAATGTTGTCTTGGTATGCAACTCCAGTGTGTGTTATGTTATTGTCCAGCTGAAAGGTGAATTTGTCTCCCAGTATCTATTGGAAAGCAGACTGAACAAGGTTTTTCTTCTAGGATTTTGCATGTGCTTATCTGTTTCTTTTTATCCAAAGAAACCTCCCTAATCCTTGACGATGACAAGCATACCTATGATGCAGCCACAACTATGCTTGAAAATATGAGGAGTGGTACTGAGTGTTGGATTTGCCCCAGACACTTTATTCAGGACATGGTTAATATCTTTGCCACATTTTTTGCAGTTTTACTTTAGTGTGTTATTGCAGACAGGATGAATGTTTGTAATATTTTTATATTCCTTTTCACATTTTTTTTAAAGTCAACATTGTCCTCATGGTGAAATCCCTGAGCAATTTCCTTCCTCTCCGGCAACTGCGTTAGGAAGGACGCCTGTATCTTTAGTGACTGGGTGTACTGATACACCATCCAAAATGTAATTATTAACTTCACCATGCTTTTTATTTTATTTTTAACCATCTACCAATAGGTTCCCTTTTTGAGGCATTGAAAAACCTCCCAGGTCTTTGTGGTTGAATCTTGTTTTGAAATTCATTGCTCGACTGTGAGACCTTACAATTATCTGTATGTGTCGGGTACAGAGATGAGGTAGTCATAAAAAAAACTATTTTAAACACTATTACTATTATTCCATGCAACGGATGTGTATTGTTAAGCACATTTTTACTCTTGAACTTATGTACAGTTGAAGTTTACATACACCTTAGCCAAGTGCATTTTAAACTCAGTTTTTCACAATTCCTGACGCTTAATCCTAGTAAAAATTCCCGGTCTTAGGACACTTTATTTTAAGAATGTGAAATTTCAAAATCATAGTAGAGAATTATTGATTTTATTTCAGCTTTTATTTCTTTCATCACATTCCCAGTGGGTCAGAAGTTTACATAAACAATTTAAATGCAATCCTACCAAATACTAATTGTGTAACTTGGGTCACACATTTCGGGTAGCCTTCCACAAGCTTCCCACAATAAGTTGTGTGAATTTTGGCCTATTCCTCGTGACCGAGCTGGTGTAACTGAGTCAGGTTTGTAGGCCTCCTTGCTCGCACACACCTTAAGTTTTGCCCACAAATGTTCTATAGGATTGAGGTCAGGGCTTTGATGGTCACTTCAATACCTTGAATTTGTTGTCCTTAAGCCATTTTGCCAGAAATTTGGAAGTATGCTTTGGGTCATTGTCCATTTGGAAGACTCATTTGCAACCCAGCTTTAACTTCCTGACTGATGTCTTCAGATGTTGCTTCAATATATCCCCCTTATTTTCCTGCCTCGTGATGCCATCTATTTTGTGAAGTGCACCAGTCCCTCCTGCAGCAAAACACCCCCACAACATGATGCTGCCACACCCGTGCTTCACGGTTGGGATGGTGTTCTTCTGCTTGCAAGCGTCCCCCTTTTTCCTCCAAACATAACGATTGTCATTATGGCCAAACGATTCTAATTTTGTTTCATCAGACCAGAGGACATTTCTCCAAAAAATACCATCTTTGTCCCCATATGCAGCTGCATATCGTAGTCTGGCTTTTTTTATGGCGGTTTTGGAGCAGTGGCTTCTGCCTTGCTGAGAGGCCTTTCCAGGTTCTGTCGCTTTTATATAACTAGTTTTACTGTGGATATAGATACTATGGTACCTGTTTCCTCCAGCATCTTCACAAGGTCCTTTGCTGTTGTTCTGGGATTGATTTTCCCTTTTTGCACCAAAGTACGTTCATCTCTAGGAGACAGAACGCGTCTCCTTCCTGAGCAGTATGTCGGCTGCTTGGTCCTATGGTATTTTATACTTGCGTACTATTGTTTGTACAGATGAACAGGTACCTTCAGGTGTTTGGAAATTGCTCCCAAGGATGAACCAGACTTGTGGAGGTCTACAACTTTTTTTTTTCTGCGGTCTTGGCTGATTTTATTTTCCCATGATGTCAAGAAAAGAGGTACTGAGTTTGAAGGTAGGCCTTGAAATACATCCACAGGTACACCTCCAATCAACTCCATTATGTCAAAGCCATGGCATTTTCTGGAATTTTGCAAGCTGTTTTAAAGGCACAGTCAACTTAGTGGATGTAAACTTCTGGCCCACTGGAATTGTGATACAGTGAAATAATCTCTGTAAACAATTATTGGAAAAATTACTTGTCATGCACAAAGTAGATGTCCTAACCGACTTGCCAAAACTATAGTTTGTTAACAAGAAATTTGTGGTGGTTGAAAAAACAAGTTTTAATGACTCCAACCTGAGTGTATATAAACTTACCATTTCAACTGTATTTTCACTTGTGAATGATGCCCAGCATGTGCAGTATGCCAAGAAACAGTGCATGCCTTTCTGTGATTATTTAAAAAATCATAGTCGCTCACCTCATGTAGCCTAGTCCATAGGCCTTTATGCTTTTGTATCACAACTAAAGTGGCCAAATAACTTTACGTTTAATCCACTTTACAACCCGTGTAGAGCCTAAGTGGCATACATAGGTGGCATGTGAGTTTCAAGTTTGGTTAAGAATTTTCACCATAATTGCACATTTATAATAAAGCGTTACATGCTTTATTCCATTTGCAGTCACTTTTAAGTTTTCTCCCTAGCCTACTGCAGTGTGTGCATTGCTGCGCTTATGTGAAGAAATAGCCTAATAGTTTATCAACATTTTTTTTTTAAGCTAAATGGTTCTGATCTGTTGTCAGCCACATTTGCTCTTAAACAGTTTTTTGATGCGAGTGTTTGTTTGTATTCATTTGGGATCTCACATCCCACAAATGTCCCAGAGTATGTTTGGAATATTTATTTATAGCACAGAAGGAGAGGTTGACCAATAGAATAGGTTTAACTTTAGAACTATGGGGATAGTAGTTTGACATAGGTGTTCGTTAGGCCTACTCATTTTGTTGGCAGACAAAGTAGGCAACGTGCCTCCAAATTCGATGAGGGATTCGCGCAGTTGCGTCCCCGACATGTCGGTCTTCACTTGTAGTATACTACTTCGCTGAGATGCCTGTGAGAAGGACCCGATCACTTAATTGAGATATCTGAGAGAGCCTTTTGAGTGAGAGGTGCTTCGGCGTATGGTAGCCGGGAGAAGGGAATTCTAATTATTATATTCAGCCCAAGAGCACAATACACTTTGGATTGCAAAAGTGATGGATTTTTTTTTAGGGGGCTTTACAGCCACACAAGGAGGATGCCACCGGGAAATATAAGGCCTGGTTAGAATATTAAGTGCTTGTCAAATTGTGAAGGAGAGACTGAAGTGTATGCAGCCTGCACAAAACAAACTAATCGGAGCTCGTGCCTTTCATGCATTTTTTTTTTCTTTCGAATTATCATTAGTCGCATCATGCAGCCTTAAAATGTATTAAAAATCAAAACGTATAGCCGAACGTTTGTATCGCAACTAGAGGTAGATAGCTGGGCTGTATACAGATGGGCTATGAACAGGTGCAGTGATCTGTGAGCTGCTCTGACAGCTGGTTCTTAAAGCTAGTGAGGGAGATGGGAATCTCTAGCTTCTCTAGAACTGGAAGGAAAGGCGACCAAAGGAGGAATTGGCTTTGGGGGTGACCAGTGAGATATACCTGCTGGAGAGCGTGCTACGAGTGGGTGCTGCTATGGTGACCAGCGAGCTGAGATGGGGTGGGGCTTTACCTAGCAGAGACTTGTAGATAACCTGTAGCCAGTGGGTTTGGCGACGAGTATGAAGCGAGGGCCAGCCAACGAGAGCGTATAGGTCGCAGTGGTGAGTAGTGTATGGGGCTTTGGTGGCAAAACAGATGGCACTGTGATAGACTACATCCAGTTTGCTGAGTAGTGTTGGAGGCTATTTTATAGATGACATCGCCAAAGTCAAGGATCGGTAGGATGTTCAGTTTTACAAGGGTATGTTTGGCAGCATGAGTGAAGGAAGCTTTGTTGCGAAATAGGAAGCGGATTCTAGATTTAATTTGATTGGAGATGTTTAATGTGAGTCTGGAAGGAGAGTTTACAGTCTAGCCAGACACCTAGGTATTTATCCATGTATTCTAAGCCAGAGCCAGAGGATTTAACAAGTTACTTCAATAAGGGATCATAGCTTTCACCTGGTCAGCTCGTGTCTTTAATGTAATTTACACTCAGTGTATATTACAATAGTTTTATGATATGGAAATGTGAGGTGCACATTTGGACTCATGGGTGTTTGGCCTGCTTGTATGACATCAATGTGGTATTATAATCATCAACGTCTCAGCTTTCAAAACACGTAGCCCTTGTAAGTTACAGCATTTCCCTCACTCCAGCAATGAAAAAATGTGCAAAAGCTGCCAAATTAGTGGGAGGATGGGGGAAACTTCTAGTCGCGTGTGGTGGTCTAAGTCAGAACGGCTGTCAAAATCCTTACAGAGCTGTGACTGAGTCCCTGAGATCATGTTACTGTACAGCCACTAGTTTCAATTTAGGCTCTTATCAGTGTGCAAATTTGACATTTTCAACCCATATACGGGTATGAGTGTAAAAGGCTGCTAGTAGTAGTACTAGTAATATAAATTGGATGTTGAATTCAAAATGCTGTTTTATATTAATTCAGAATTGTGAATGTTAATGGTAAGCTGCGTAGAGTTTCAGCAAGAATGTTGTTGGGGGGGTGGTGTAATATCATGTTGGTAGTCTTTAGAAGACTGTTGCAATTGGTTCATAACTCAATAGTTCAAATAGAGAAGTCCGGGTCCTTCCATGTAGTTTGTCTTGGACTGGGATCAAGTGTGGTAGTGAAGGGTCCCTCCCTCTCTCCCTGCCCTCCTTGCCTGGAAATCTGAGTCAGTCAGCAGGGCTAGAGCTATGACAGCTGATTGTCACCGATCCCTCTTCTCTCCCCCCCTCCCTTCCCATTGTCACGCCACTGCCAGTCTGCTGCATCAATTTGAGACCACCTCCTTCCTCACAGAAAGAACACTTCCACCACTTCAGCACTGGCCCTCTGTCTGTATCCTGTCAGGTATTTTTAGTCGTAAGACTATTTTGCCCTCAAATAACAGGAGTGTCCAGGGCCCGTATTCATTATGCGCCTAGGAGTGCTGATCTAGGATCATGTCTTCCACGTAATCTTATTCATTCTAATCTAAAATGTCAAACATCTTATTCAGCACTCTCACTCAAAGACACTTTATGAATGTGGGCCCTGATAAAGGGGTAAATAAATTTGTCAAAATAGTCAATCTGCTTTTTGGATGTTGGGGTGAGTGTAAATTGTGGCAATGTATTGTATGCTCCTCACTGTTGTGGTTCAGACTAGACTATTCAGTTGAAATTCTGTCATTTTGAATCGGTTACGCAAAGTGCAAGAACAATGTATTTTCACTGATACTCCAGTAACCTGGTAACATGTTTTAATTGAATGGGACCGTTGTTTTAACAATTGTTTCCGCTTAAGTGCAATGTCCCATTTCATACTGGTTGTTTCATACAAGTCACTCCTTCAGAGATGAGAGGCGGCGCCCATTTTAAATCTGACTGTGAACCCAGGTGCTTCCACGTGGCCAAAGCTCTCATTGCTTCTCATGGTCATGTCTACTCTGCCACCTTGTGGTCAACCTGAACCCAGACCCCATCTTAGATACTTGGACCTGCACGCTGCTGCTCTGTCCCATGTATTTGATGATTGCATGTTGAATCCAGTGTGCAACTAGTCCTGTATGTACTTCTACTGTCAACTTTATGCACCTCTGTCAGAATACCACTTACAATTCCCTGTGTGTTTAGATCAACAGAAAAAAATTGACTTTAATACTAAATTAAATTTGCGATCACTTTTTAACACTGTTTTAAAATACTTCTGGTTTGTGATGTGCTGCTTATTCTCTTCCTTTGCTCAACTAAGGTACTGTATAGAATCTTATTTGAATATTAGGATGTTAGCTACACCGCGGGGCACAGATGCCAAGATGCACACCCTAATCGCTCCTTAATTTGACCCCTGTCTGTTCTGTTCTACCAGAGTGTGCGAGACCCATCAGGTGCCTCCATAGCCTTGTACACGGCCAAACTCCACCACCCCAACAAGACAGGCAACCATGTTGTCCTGCAAGCTCTTTTCTATCTCCTGGACCAGGCTGTGGAGAGGTGAGAACAGAGATTTTATATACACTGCTCAAAAAACTAAAGGGAACACTTAAACACAATGTAACTCAAGTCAATCACATGTCTGAAATCAAACTGTCCACTTAGGAAGCAACACTGATTGACAATAAATTTCACATGCTGTTGTGCAAATGGAATAGACAACTGGTGGAAATTATAGGCATTTAGCAAGACACCCCCAATAAAGGAGTGGTTCTGCAGGTGGGGACCACAGACCACTTCTCAGTTCCTATGCTTCCTGGATGATGTTTTGGTCACTTTTGAATGCTGGCGGTGCTTTCACTCTAGTGGTAGCATGAGACGGAGTCTACAACCCACACAAGTGGCCGAGGTAGTTCAGCTCATCCAGGATGGCACATCAATGCGAGCTGTGGCAAGAAGGTTTGCTGTGTCTGTCAGCGTAGTGTCCAAAGCATGGAGGCGCTACCAGGAGACAGGCCAGTACATCAGGAGACGTGGAGGAGGCCGTAGGAGGGCAACAACCCAGCAGCAGGACCGCTACCTCGGCCTTTGTGCAAGAGGAGCACTGCCAGAGCCCTGCAAAATGACCTCTAGCAGGCCACAAATGTGCATGTGTCTGCTCAAATGGTCAGAAACAGACTCCATGAGGGTGGTATGAGGGCCTGACGTCCACAGGTGGGGGTTGGGCTTACAGCCCAACACCGTGCAGGACGTTTGGCATTTGCCAGAGAACACCAAGATTGGCAAATTCGCCACTGGCGCCGTGCTCTTCAGATGAAAGCAGGTTCACACTGAGCACGTGACAGACGTGACAGTCTGGAGACGCCGTGGAGAAAGTTCTGCTGCCTGCAACATCCTCCAGCATGACCGGTTTGGCAGTGGGTTAGTCATGGTGTGGGGTGGCATTTCTTTGGGGGGCCGCACAGCCCTCCATGTGCTCGCCAGAAGTAGCCTGACTGCCATTAGGTACCGAGATGAGATCCTCAGACCCCTTGTGAGACCATATGCTGGTGCGGTTGGCCCTGGGATCCTCCTGGGTTCCTCCTAATGCAAGACAATGCTAGACCTCATGTGGCTGGAGTGTGTCAGCAGTTCCTGCAAGAGGAAGGTATTGATGCTATGGACTGGCCTGCCCGTTCCCCAGACCTGAATCCAATTGAGCACATCTGGGACAAGATGTCTCGCTCCATCGACCAACGCCACGTTGCACCACAGACTGTCCAGGAGTTGGCGGATGCTTTAGTCCAGGTCTGGGAGGAGATCCCTCAGGAGACCATCCGGCACCTCATCAGGAGCATGCCCAGGTGTTGTAGGGGGGTCATACAGGCACGTGGAGGCCACACACACTACTGAGCTTCATTTTGACTTGTTTTAAAGACATTACATCAAAGTTGGATCAGCCTGTAGTGTGGTTTTCCACTTTAATTTTGTGTGTGACTCCAAATCCAGACCTCCATGGGTTGATAAATTTGATTTCCATTGATAATTTGTGATTTTGTTGTCAGCACATTCAACTATGTAAAGAAAAAATAAATTTAATAAGAATATTTCATTCATTCAGATCTAGGATGTTATTTTAGTGTTCCCTTTATTTTTTTGAGCTGTGTGTGTGTCATATAGCAGACACTCTTATCCAAAGACATGTTTTTACGTATTGGTGGTCCTGGGAATCTCACCCACTATCATGGTGTTCCAAGCGCCATGTTCTACCAACTAAGTTACGGAGGACCAGTATTATCTGTTCAGTTATGTGGATGAGACGCCGGGTTAAATGACATGATCAATTCCCTTTCATTGAAAATCAAGACCACTGGGTAAAAAAAAAGACAAATTGTACCAAATATGAGACATGTTGATGTGTGTGTGTGACCTGGCAGGTGTGTGTGTATATATATATATATATATATATATTTTACACCACTAATTGTGCATCAATGGCATTCATTATAGTACATTATGCATAGCACACGGAATTATACATCTGCTTATAATGTATTAAGAAGGTATTACCATCATACAGTACCAGTCAAAAGTTTGGACACCTACTCAAGGGTTTTTATAACATTTTTTACTATTTTCTACATTGTAGAATAATAGTGAAGTCATCAAAACTATGAAATACATGATTCCATATGTGTTAACCAAAAAAAAGTGTTAAACAAACCAATATATTTGAATTTCTTCAAGTAGCCACTCTTTGCCTTGATGACAGCTTTGCGCACGCTTTCCCTCCAGCTTTGAAACTCAAAGAAACGGCCTGGTGTTCATTTACGACATGGCGGGCTCCAACTACACCAACTTTGAGCTGGACCTGAGCAAGAAGATCCTCAACTTACTCAAGGTTAGAAAGTACTGAGCCAGCATATTGTAGTAGTGTATCAATATCTGTTCACCAGGATAATATGTTGACAGAAAATGTATGTTTATGAAAAAGTGGCCAGGATTGCAAAACCGTTCCAAAATTGCAGCTCTGCTCTCCACCAGGGGGCGTTCCCTGCCAGGCTGAAGAAAGTGTTGATAGTGGGTGCCCCTGTCTGGTTCCGCGTGCCCTACAACCTGCTGAGCCTACTGCTTAAGGAGAAACTCAGGGAGCGGGTGAGTGGAGTGGTATTGTTCTCACTATGGGCAGAATCATATCTTCAGAAACGAGCACCAAGTCCAACTTTAACTATCAAGAATGTGTGACAGTGACTGATGTTCTAAACCTACCTCCTAAGTATATGTGGCCAATGCAGGAATCACACAACCCTGGTGTTGCTAGCACCATGCAAGCTGCGCCATCAGTTTCCATTTAAAACAGTCGTTTTTCAGATGCACGGCTGATTCAAATAATCGACTCATCACGCTTTGATTATTTGAATCAGCTGTGTAGTGCTAGGGAAGGAAACAAAATGTGCACCCAGGGGAGGCCCCAGAAATTAGTTTTTGAAACCCTGGTTTTATTTATTGACTTACTCCTTTTTTATTTTTTTTATTTTTATCGAGTCACATTTTCAATCTGATGTCTTGTCCCATGATGCATTGAATGGGAATGAAATCAACCTAATCCTCTATTGTACTGAATCCATTGAACATCCTGAAGGCTTAAACCTACAGCTTACAAATCAGGATGTCCTAAAAAAGGATTCCAGACTTGTATTGACATGTGGTCCAGTTGTAATGACGTGAGTGTGTTTTGAAACGGAGCAAGGAAGTTATTTGACTGTGGTAGGTGAAGCCCTCACTCTTTCCTACATCCTTCCCCTCTCCTCTCCCAGGTCCAGATGGTCAGAATGTCTGACCTCTGCCAGCACCTCCCACGGGACTGTCTCCCTGAGCACCTGGGGGGGCTGCTGCCCCTGGATGCCCACGGCTGGAACCAGCAGCTTCTGGCTGGGCAGAACGGCCGTGTGGACCCCGTGGATGAGCTGGTTGGCATCCCCCTGGAGGACTCGTCGGTCCACAACCCTGGGCCTGAGGCCATGCGTCTGCCTGAGTTTATGGCCCACCTGGGCAGGCTCCAGCGCTCAGGCATCCACCTGGAGTATGAGGAAATCCGCAAGGAGCAACCACCTGGGACATTCCATTGTGCCCTGTGAGTAGATGGATAGAAGCACTTATAAAGGTTTAGCTTTGGGTCAGTCTACATTTCCAGGCTTTTGAGCTGGACGGGGAGAAGCCTAGAGTTCCGGGCCAATATTCACAAAGCGTCTGAGTAGGAGCTGATCTAGGATAAATCTCTCCTGTCCGTGTAATTGTATTCTTTATGATCTGAGGCAAAACTGATCATATACCAGCACTCCTACTCTGATTCTTTGAGGCCCCTGAACCCTCACTGGGTTACAAATGAGAGGAGACTGTAGGTTTATCGATTTAACTTCCAATGAAAGAAGTAAAGTGTCAAACTGGGTGGCAAAACTTTGCACCAGCAGGAACTTGATGTATTGTTTTATGATATTCATAAATCACCATTGGTTGATTTTGTGTCTGTCAATCTCTCCAGTACTGCATACAACCAGGAGAGGAATCGCTATGGGGATGTCCTGTGTCTTGACCAAACAAGAGTTCACCTGAAAACCAGAAGAAACGAGGTGTGTACTACTCAAAAGTGAAATGACGTTAAATGTAGTTCAAATGTACAGAATCATAATACAAGAGATATCAGTAACACTTTCTAGGAACCACCTGTGCATCGTGCATACAGTGCCTTCACTAAGTATTCATCATACCCCTTGACTTATTCCACATTTTGTTACAGCCTGAATTCAAAATATATTACATTTAAAAAAATAAAATGTCCATCTACACACAATACCCCATAATGACTAAGTGAAAATATTTTTTTTTTAATGTTTGCACATTTATTGAAAATGAAATAGATATCTCATTTACATACAGGGGGGGTATTTAGTCAGCCACCAATTGTGCAAGTTCTCCCAATTAAAAAGATGAGAGGCCTGTAATTTTCATCATAGGTACACTTCAACTATGACAGACAAAATTAGAAAAAAAATCCAGACTGGGAAGACTGAATCTGCAATATGTAGGCAGCTTGGTTTGAAGAAATCAACTGTGGGAGCAATTATTAGGAAATGGAAGACATACAAGACCACTGATAATCTCCCTCGATCTGGGGCTCCACGCAAGATCTCACCCCGTGGGGTCAAAATGATCGCAAAAATCCCAGAACCACACGGAGGGACCTAGTGAATGACCTGCAGAGAGCTGGGACCAAAGTAACAAAGCCTACCATCAGTAACACACTACGCCGCCAGTGACTCAAATCCTGCAGTGCCAGACGTGTCCCCCTGCTTAAGCCAGTACATGTCTTTTCACACTCAACAGTTTCCTGTGTGTAACAAAGGTCCACCACCCAAAGGACATCCAGCCAACTTGACACAACTGTGGGATGCATTGGAGTCAACATGGGTCAGCATCCCTGTGGACCGCTTTCGACACCTTGTAGAGTCCATGCCCGATGTATTGAGGCTGTTCTGAGGAAACAAGGGGGTGCAACTCAATATTAGGAAGGTGTTCAGTGTATAAATCATGTCCAAACAATTGAATTTGCCACAGGTGGACTTCAATCATGTTGCACTAGCTCAAGGATGATCAAAGGGAAATGGAGTGTCATAGCAAGGGGGTGTGAATACTTATGTACATTTTAGATATTTCTGTATTTCATTTTCAATAAATGCAAAAATGTCTAAACATGTTTTCACTTTGTCATTATGGGGTATTGTGTGTAGGTGGGTGAGAAGAGAACATTTTTTTAATCAATTTTGAATTCATGCTGTAATGCAACAAAATGTGGAATTAGTCAAAGGCTAGGAATACTTTCTGAAGGCATTGCCTTTCATCAAGCACAAAGTGCATTAGAAGACTTGCTGTAAGTATGTCTGTCTTTGTAAACGCACCTATGCCTACTGTTTACATGTGGTTCCCAGAACTTGAAAAATATTAATTTAAATGATTGATTAATCTTGAATATGCTATTAAGACATACAAATAACTGAGCTATATGTTTGTATAATGGTATCTGAATTGCTACTGTACAGCTCTGATGTTACAAGACCCCTATTCTATCATTTGCTGTGACAGTCCTGTTTTTTCCCACAGAGATCAGATTACATCAATGCCAGCTTCATGGACGGCTACAAACAGAAGAATGCGTACATCGGTACTCAAGGTACAAAGTCGTCAGTCTATGATACCTGCTAGTTTCACCATCAGATACTTTTGCACGAATACATTTTTTTCATGGGATATTTATTAATTTGTAAGAGATTCCTTTGGTTCTCAAACTATTGGTATTTTGGTAATACTAAAGTTGGCAGGTAAAATGCATTGATGTGGTGGATGTGTTGTAAGACTTGTCATAAGCATTTAGAGCCCCCTTGATGATTGACAAAATAATTGAGTCAATTGAAAATGTGATACATAAAGACTCATTTTAAATGCCCAGTGCAGTCAAAACATATATATTTTTTTCTCTTGTTGGATGTGGTAGAGATGTTGAAATGAGTTATTTCCACTGTCTAAATTTGCAAAAGCTAGTCCTCTATCCTAGTTTCTTTACTTTTCAGACTCCCTGGCTTTACATTAACATTTTTGTAATTTAGCAGACGCTCTTATCCAGAGTGACTTAGTTAGCTAGGTGGGACAACCACATATCAGTCAAAGTAACGTTTTCCTCAAAGTAGCTATCAGCAAAGTCTGAGCTAGTGGGGGGGGTCGGTCGGTCTGTCAAGTGTTAGTTCACAAAGGGGGTGGGGGTTGGTGTGCTGTGGGATTATTTAAGAGGTAGGGTTTTAGGAAGATGGGCAGGGATTCTGTTGCCACCATTGTGCCAGGACAGAAGAGCTTGGATTGGGCTGAGCACAAGCTGCCCTCCAGTAGGTGTGGAAGAGACCAGAGGTGGCAGAAGGGAGTGGTTGGGGTGTAGGGTTTGAGCATAGCTTGAAGGTAGGGAGGGGCAGTTCCTCTTGCAGCTCCGTAGGCAAGTACCATGGGTTTGTTGTGGTGCAAGCTTCAAATGGAAGCCAGTGGCGTGTGCGGAAGAGCGGGTGGCATGGGAGAACTTGGGAAGGTTAAACACCAGGCGGGCTGCAGTGTTCTGGATAAGCTGCAGGGGTTGAGTGGCTAGGTTTGGAGGAGAGGGAGACAGAAAAGGAAACAAGGTAGTTTGATCATAGACCTGGAAGGGGGTTGCACTGTGAGTAGGTGAACAGCCTCTAGTCAAGCGTATTGCTTGCCTTGTGAGTGGGAGGGGACTGGGAAAGAGTGAGGTCAAAAGGAGGGGAAAGAGTGAGTTTGAAAGAAAGTAATCGAAGGCAGACGTCAGAAGGTTGCCGGGGAGGGAGGAAGGAGAATCTCCACTTAGGAGAAATGAGTAGCCCTGTGCCATAACCGCGATGTCCAGATGCTCTCGGACTATGAGGGAGAACAGTCGGATGAAAAGAGAGCAGCGGTGTTCCATGTCTCTGTCAGGGCCAAAAAGTCAAGGGACTGAAGGGCAGCATAGGCTGAGATGAACTCTGCGTTCTTGATCGGCAGTTCCAAACGCTGCCATAAGCTTCTTTTTTTGGGTGATTACTTGCGAGCGGGACACAGTCAAGAAACAGTATAAATGTATGTCATTATCATTTCTACACAGTTTCCATTTGTTTTTTGTCCTTTTTAAAGTATATAGAGTTCAGGAATTGGCGTAAGCAGCATGAGTCCAAAGCCCCATCCTGCCCCGGTGTCACGGTATAGGCTGGTGTTGCAATGATGTGGGGAATGTTGTCCTGGCACATATTTGGTCCCTTTGTGCCAATTGCACAACGTTTCTACCCCCCTAAGAATTTAGGCTGTTCTGGAGGCAAAGGGGGTCCAACCTGGTACTAGATCGATGTATCTAATAAACTGGACACCGTGTCAAACATACACAGGCCGTATGCTTGACACCCCTGCTTTATGATGTCTTTATTAAAAGTAGTTAATTCTCTTCATTCTACCCTCTGCTGTCCATAGGACCACTGGAGAAAACCTATGGGGATTTCTGGAGGATGGTCTGGGAGCAAAACGTGCTAGTCATTGTCATGACAACAAGGTAGTTCATCTTCTTGCATATTTGTTTTACCCAGTGGGCATGATGTAGAGAATTGTTGTTAAATGAGTCATTGACATTTGGAAATGACTGTTGTGAACCAGACCCAAATACTGTAGGTTACAATGGGGCACTTCCTAGAGGTTCTAGAAAGATCGTCAATACCCTCATGGAGATAATCGATCTGTGTATTGCAGAGCGGACGAGGGAGGTCGGAAGAAGTGTGGTCAGTACTGGCCTCTGGAGGAAGGCGGCCAGGAGGTGTATGGTCACATGGCTGTGGTCAACCAGAGGGTGGACAATCACTCCCACTACAACCAGACCACCCTGGAGCTGCACAACATGGAGGTACAGTAGCAAGCTACAGGTCTCAAGTGACCTCTGCTCCCTTTACCCAAGGAGAACGCATGCCTTCCCATTGATGAATTATTTTTTATTTTTTTCAAGGACAAAAATCTGAGATTATCTAGCTATAGCACACACTACCATCTCTTCTTAGACTGTTGGCTAATATCAAAACTTCTATTGAGTTTGAACAATTGCAAAACATTGGTTGTTCACCCATTTTGAATCTACATCTCATGGGGGGGGTGTGTTCCAGAATTGTGAGCAGAGGCAGGTGACTCACTTCCAGTACCTTAGCTGGCCCGACTACGGCGTCCCCACCTCGGCCGTGACGCTCATTGACTTTCTGGGGGCTGTCAAGAGGCAGCAGAGGCGGTCAGTGAAGACCATGGGGCCCCAGTGGAGGGGCCACCCCTTGGGACCCCCCATGGTGGTTCACTGCAGTGCTGGCATCGGCAGAACAGGTGAATTATTAATTCTCATTGACGACCACCACTCTTTTAGTCTATGCGTGTCAGACTCATTCTAGTCCTTGAGTCCCAAATAAAGACGCATAACATGATATCATAAAGGTTCATACAGGCTTATATCGAACTTAATGATCTTCTTTCCTGCCAAAAATAAGCCCTGTGGTAAGATCGGTGTAAAGCACAGAATGACATAGAATCTCTATGGACAGTCATAGGTGTCACCTCAATTTCTCGAATAGGGATTTTATTTCTAAGGCAACTGTTCACCTTGGCTATAATGTATGGAGGGCCATAGTGAACTAATGTTATTCCTGTATTTTCCCCACAACACATTTGTTGATAATGATGTCTCCCGCCTTCCCTCCCCTACCCAGGTACCTTCTGTGCCCTGGACATCTGTCTGTCCCAGCTGCAGGATGTGGGGACGCTCAACGTGTGTCAGACGGTGCGGCGGATGAGAACGCAGAGGGCCTTCACCATCCAGACCCCAGACCAGTACTACTTCTGCCACAACGCCATCCTGGAGCACGCTCAGAGACAGGGCCTGCTCTCAGCCAATCAGTGATGCCTGGGGGTCGCCTCATAGTTCTCACGGCCAATCTGTGATGCCCTGGGTGTTGTCGTAGCCTATCAGTGACCCTTCGCACAGCCAATCTGTGAATCCAGGGGACACTTTGTAGCCAATCAGCATGCCCACTTCTTCCCTTTTTAAGAGGCCTTTAAGACCAACTCATTCCTCCTTCTGACTCTGCCACTTCTGACAGAGCCACAGTTGTGATGAAAAATGTTAGATAGTAAGACATAATAACATACAAGACACAGCAACCTGGCAACAAATGTTGTCAGTTTTGTGTCTTCTGAGGAAGATTTTGAATCATTATGTGGCCGTTATGTGTCTATGCGAGTCTGTTAGTGTTGTGACACACATCATTCGCTTTGGTGTCTTGTGTGATCCAGATACTTAGCAGTAACCGATGACATGAACTTTGCGTTCAACTTCCTTTTTTAAGAACCTACCACATCTGTGACCAGTTCAGTGGTCTTTGAGAAGGCCTTTTCTCTTGCTCTCTCCCTCTCTCCATTTACCTGTGAAAGCAGAGAGGAATGGTATTGGAGAAGAAAGTAATAATAGTTTTTTTTTTTTTTTCAATGGTCTTTTGCCTCTTGGTATTGTCGTTGTGACCGTAGCGATACAACTATACTTGGCATACAAGCATTGAACCCCCCAACTTCCCCTGGGTCATTGAATCGAATGGCTACATGTAGAAGTTGCCCCTGAGATGCATGTGGACTTCTCATCTTACCCTACCCCCAATCCAAGCCTCAACCATTGAGTTAAAATGCATAGATGACCTTAAGTTCAACTTTAAGTAATACTAAACACATTGTTTTTGTGAGCAGCTGATAAAGTTGGTATCTCAATGCATTTCCTGCAGATCTAATAATTAAGAGCTGGCCTCCTGACAACACATGAACCATCTGCCTTCACTCTGTTATTGTAAGTCATTCACATTGGCTGTTCAAACGTTCCTTGTGAAAATCTTGTAGTGATCATGACATGAAATGTTTGGTCGCCGCTGCTTTCACTCAGTAGTTGTTCAGTATGCTTCAGTTGTGTCATGTACGTCTATTGAGCCGCCTATGCTGCGATGGACCTGGTGTAGGAAGGCCATAACCCTGCTTCCGCTTTAAGACACCTGTCCTAGACCTCACCTCAGTAAAGTGCAATAGACTTTTATACACAGCCATGTTGAAGCACTTTGTGCTTTTAGAGATTACAGTTCTTGTGTTGGTAAAGTGCATTTAAGGTGAAATTACAATTATAGGAGATTGTATACGTGTAATATACAGTGCCTTCAGAAAGTATTCACACTTATTTACTTGTTCCACATTTTGTTACAGCCTGAATTAAATATGTTTTTTCTCACCCATCTACACACAATACCTCATAATGACAAAGTGAAAACATGTTTTTTTATTACATTTATTGAAAATTAAATACAGAAATCGAATTTACATAAGTATTCACACCCCTGAGTCAATACTTTGTAGAAGCATCTTTGGCGGCGATTACAGCTTTATGTTTTCTTGGGTAAGTTTAAGAGCTTTGCACACCTGGATTTTACAATCTTGGTAAGCAACTCCAGTGTAGATTTGGCCTTATGTTTTAGGTAATTGTCTTGCTGAAAGGTGAATTTGTCTACCAGTGTCTGTTGGAAAGCAGAGTGAACCAGGTTTTTCTCTAGGATTTTTTTTATTTGCTTACAGCTGTATTCTGTTTCTTTTTAGCTTAAACTCCCTAGTCCTTGCCAATGACAAGCATACCCATAACATGATGCAGCCACCACCATGCTTGAAAATATGAAGTGGTACTCATTGATGTTGGATTTGCCCAAAACACAAAGTTTTGTATTCAGGGAAAAAGTGAATTTCTTTGCCACATTACTTTAAGTGCCTTGTTGCAAACAAGGTGCATGTTTTGGAATTTGCGTATCCTGTACGGGCTTCCTTTTCACTCTGTCATTAGGTTAGTATTGGGAAAGGGGGATACCTAGTCAGTTGTACATCTGAAATGTGTCTTCATTGTGGAGTAACTACAATGTTCCATTCTCATATTACAACCATTAAATTCTAACTGTTTTAAAACCACCTTTGGCCTCATGGTCAAATCCCTGAGCATTTTCCTTCCTCTCCAGCAATTGAATTAGGAAGGACGCCTTTATCTTTGTAATGACTGGGTGTATTGATACACCGTCCAAAGCCTAATTAATCATTTCACCATGCTCAGAAGGATATTAAGTGTCTGCTTTTTATATTTTTACACATCTACCAATCAGTGCCCTTTGCAAAACATTGAAAAACCTGCCTGGTCTTTGTGGTTGAATCTGTGCTTGAAATTCACTACTCAATTGAAGGACCTTACAATGTATTATCTGTATGTGTGGGGTACAAAGATGGGATACTCATTCAAAACTAATGTTAACCACTATTATTGAACACTGAATGATTCCATGCAACTTGTGATTTGTAGCACATTTTACTCCTGAACTTATTTAGGCTTGCCACAACAAAGGGGTTAAATACTTATTGACTCAAGACATTTCAGCGTTAAATGTTTCCACAACCAAAATTCCACTTTGACATTTGGGTGTAGATCAGTGACACAAATCTTAATTTAATCAAACATTTTTTAGGCTGTAACAACAAAATGTGGACAAAGTAAAGGGGTGTGAACTCTCTGAAGGCACTGTAGGTACAATATAACTTGATTACTGTTGATTGGACATTTGACCTTCAAAGTATTCAGACCCCTTTACTTTTTCCACATGTTGTTAGCTTTATTCTGAAATATATATATAAAAACAAAATTAAATCCTCAATCTACACACAATACCCCACTATGACAAAGCAAAAACAGTATTTTAGACCATTTTTACAAATGTTTTTTAAATACCTTATTTACATAAGTATTCAGAACCTTTGCTATGAGTCTTGAAAATGAGCTCAGGTGCATCCTATTTCCATTGATTATCCTTGATGTTTCTACAACTGGGTTGGATATGATTTGGTAAGGCACACACTTGTATAAGGTCCCACAGTGGACAGTCCATGTCAGAGCAAAAACCAAGCCATGAGGTCAAAGGAATTGTCCGTAGAGCTCTGAGACAGGATTGTGTCGAGGCACAGATCTAGGGAAAGGGTACCAAAACATTTCTGCAGCATTGAAGTTCCCCAAGAACACAGTGGCCTCATCATTCTTAAATTGAAGTTTGGAACCACGAAGACTCTTCCTAGAGCTGGCCGCCTAGCCAAACTGAGCAATCCAGGAAGAAGGGCCTTGGTCAGAGAGGTGACCAAGAACCTTATGGTCACTCTGACAGAGCTCCAGTGTTCTTCTGTGGAGATGGGAGAACCTTCCATCTCTGCAGAACTCTACCAAGCAGGCCTTTTATGGTAGTGGGCAAGCCACTCCTCAGTAAAAAGGAGGCAAGTCAGGATCAAGGGAAAGATTAATGGAACAAAGTACAGAAGATCCTTGATGAAAACCTGCTCCAGAGCGTTTGGGGCCCCAGTCTGAGGTCCCAAACGCTCTGGAGCAGGTTAAGGTTTACCTTGCAACAGGACAAAGACCCCAAGACAATAAAGGAGTGGCTTCTGGACACTCTGAATGTCCTTGAGTGACCCAGCAAGAGCCTGGACTTGACCCGATCGAACATCTCTGGAGAGGCCTGGAAATAGCTGTGCAGCGACACTCCCCATCCAACCTGACAGAGCTTGAGAGGATCTGCAGAAAATAATGGGAGAAACTCCCCAAATGCAGGTGTGTCATACCCAAGAAGACTCTGCTGTAATCTCTGCCAATGGTGCTTCAACAATGTATTTAGTAAAGGGTCTGAATACTTAAGTAAATGTGATATTTCACTTTTTATAAATTTGCAAAAATGGCTAACCTGTTTTTGCTTTGTCACTGGTGTATTGTGTTTAGATTGGGGGGGGGTGATTTAATCAAATTTAGAATAAGGCTGTAACGTAACAATGTGGAAAAAGTGAAGGGGTCTGAGTAGTTTCCGAATATAATCCATCTGAACCTGACATCTTGTCATGATTACACGTCGAATATTACCGTTCCCATTGCTGTACAGTGCCTGTGCATCATTATATGGCATCTTATAGTTGGATGAAATAATGTGTTCTTTGCAACTGAATTCATATTGAATTTGCTTGAAGTGGAGCCTCATTTAAGTCTGCCATCCTCGTGCACTCTTATTTTAGAATTATTACTTTCAATGACGGACACAAAGTGTGACCAATATTATTTTTCTATTGTATTCAACTTTTTCTTACAAGTATTCAGACTTTAAAAGTATCTACTTTAAATTATATTCGCAGTTGTAACATTACTTGTTATTAGTATGATTGAGGACAACTGACTCAAACTATGCTGTATGAAAAGCCAACATTTGTCTACACATGTGCATTTGAAATGGTTCTGTCTTATTACCCAATTTTTGTTTTGCCAAGTATTATGTTTTCCAATCAAAGGAGATTGGGATATGTCCAATAACCTTTCAAAGGAAAAACAAAACAGTGTATTCAGCATATTAAATGAAAAATGGTGATTCCCAATTGTGTGCTTTTGTCATATTTGAATCTGGTTTGTCTAGACTAATCATAACTCTGAAAAAATCTAAGTTTGAAGAAAATGATTAATTTGGCTGTAATTATTTTTCTGTGACTTGATTACATTTCTTAGCATCTATTAAAGGTTAGTCTTGGCTCCAGAATTGTTTTGCAGCTTTCTGAGGTGGCCAAAAGCTCCATAAATTCCAGAAGGGGGAGCTAAGATCTTTTCAACTCCAACTTTAGAATTCCATCTCCCCTGTGATAACTGTTACTTGCTCTTGCTAAAACTTTGCGTTATCTGCTGTTTACCTTTTTAAAAAGTTTGTGTCCAGTAGTGGTGGTTTGGACATCAATGATAGGATGCCCTAATATTATCACCACAGGGAAATTGTCACCCCTAATGAGCCTTCATTCTATCCTTACATCTTATTTAAATTTCTTAGTATTGTTGGACAAATGTGAATACAATTGCATTTACTGCACAGACTCAACTCACAGGTTTTGTTTTTTGCTCCAACACAGCAGTAGCCTATGGCCAAGTGTCACTTCTCAGTCTGCATGCATTTAAGATATCATAGAAGTTAAAAGTAGCAGAGGCTTTTCTTTTTTAAGTGTCATGCCTCATGTCTTGATTCCATGGTTATAATTTAGGCTTGCTTGAATCAAGATGCTCTTAATTTGGAGGAAACCTGGTGGCATCCAACTGAAAGTGAAGGTAGCCTAATCGAGAATAGATATTATTACATTATGTACCATTTTTAATTATATGGTATAAGATGCATTTAAAAAATTCTGCCCACATTAGTTGCTCCCAAAGGCTATTTAATAAAGATTGGTAACATTTCAACCATCAAGGTCTTCCTCTTTTGCTGTTTACTCTGTTGTCACCAGGTGAGTCTTCTGCCATAGCTTATACATCTGGATAGAATCTACTGACAAGAACATACCTACAATTTAAAAAAATATATATATATGAATCAAAGTTCATACCAAATCGTTATTTGTTTAAAACTATTACATTTCTTAGACTAGACCAGCATAAAAAAGTAGGCCTATAGGTAACAGTTTGGCGGGTAATATTTAAACTCAAATGACGTAAGAAGAAGTGTACGCCAATGCAAGAGGAGGGGGGGGCGTTTCCAACTATTTTGTTACAAACACGAATCCGGAGTGAGAAGACCATTTTTCCTAGGTATGTAACAGCTGGTAAAGCAAACATAAATGTTTCTGCTTTCATATTTCGAACCATATGACGTTCATAAAGATTGGGAAGGTTAAGGGCATATAGGCTATGAATCTTGTTCTTGCAAATGTATTGGTGTTTACGCGATAATGTCAAAGGAACGGCCAAAATAAGGACATGGTTGCAAGCCAAATTTTCCCCTAGTATGCGTTTCTGTTGCTGAAAGAACGCGAATTAACTGTAAATGGGGTTATATATAAATTGTTTACACTTCCAGAGAAGTAAAAAAAACAACTATGTAGTATCTTGCAGACCTCGATGTATAGGCTACAGTTTGCAAATGGATCGGCAGGGGGAGGGAGTTATATTGGTGAATAGGACATTTTACTCCGAGTATCAAAGTAAACACAGAATTTAATCAAGACGGTCAAACTAAGACATTTACAACTGCTTTTGACACGGAATTGCCTGTAACTTCAATTGTAATGACGCTTACAAAATGTTTCATAGTTCCTATTTGACTTTGGCATTGAATGTGGAGGGCAACTGACTTGCATGTTTCAAACGAAATCATCTAAATTGTTGTCTTGTATATCAGGTTTCAACCATTGTCCTCGTTGCGAGTGCCAAATCTACGCACCACAAAGCTGCTGCAACCGAGGAAATAATATAATTTGCCGTTTCCCGTATTGCTTTAGAACGCAGCATTTCAATCGTTCCTGTTAATTTTCGGTAGAAAAAGTAAGAGGGGCATATCGAACCAGCTAGCATTTGGGATTTTGCAGGGCTAATGTGACGCTCCAGTTACACTCTGCTAGCTATATCGAGGGAGACCGAGACTTGTCTGCCATCAATCCTATAAAACTTGAAGAAATGTCCTTCCTCTGTCCTAGCTGGTTAGCTTTAATGTTGGCTACATGCTTAAAATGTTTCCGCTCTAGCAATAACCATATGGCTTTTTGTGTTTGACAACATTCTAGATCTGGTGCCTACGTCGGTCGAAATGGTTAGCTGTGTTATTTCCGAACCTGAATAAGTCACATAGGCGAATCCAGTTGAGGCGCCTGTTTGGCTGTATTCAGCAGAAGCATGCCAAAACCCGATTCAGAACGAATTAAAATGTGCGTACTCGTCAATGTCTCGTAATCTGTACACTGGCACGGTTGTCATACAATCGCTGCTGTAACTCCTCGGGTGGAGGAGGGAGAAATCCCTGGCTGTGTTTCAGCTCCGCCTCCCGTGGGCGATGGTTTATTTTGGAAGTTCCACCACAGTTTCTAAACCCAGAGGCGCGATATCGCGAGACTTATGGGAACGTTTGCGAAACAGGCCAGGGTTTGAGGAGTGAAATGTTATTCCAAAGTTAATTTTATCGAAATCTAAAGGCACTACCTAGATTTGAGCCAATATATTAATGAATGTCAGGCCAATGTCTTGCTGAATATGTTATTACTCCGACCTCGTAGAAGTGCCAAACTGACACGTTTTCATTTGTCAAAAACAACTTTTGTGCCTTTGACAGCCTGCATATGCGCAGTAATGCGCGAGACAACTCGGTGGATAATCTGTTTCCCTCCAGCAGGTGACGTTGTTTCGCCCACAAATCAATGAGTTTTTATATGGAGGTCAATGAGTGTTACATTTGGTCAACACATTTTTTTTTCCTACGTGAGGTTTATTTGATCGAATATAAGTTTTGTAATGCTTCAGTTGTACGAGTGTACTGATAAGTAGTATAAATGACATGCCGCCAATTTAGAGAAAAATCACGTTATAGTAGTTGTCTCGAGATGACTATGCATATTCATAAAATGAGGTGGCGAAGGATATCATTGCACTACTTAACCCGCATCCAAATTCAGTTTAGAGATACACCCGCGTCATTGGCATAGGGTTTGCTGGATGCTTCTGACTTGGACTGAAATAGGGCCCGGTACTCATGTTGAGTGCCAGGACGGTTGATATTTAGGTGCAGGTTCGCCACAGTACTTTTGAGCTAATATTCTATAAGAGGAACATGAGTTTAAGCAGTAGAACATTTTAGGTGCCGGTCTGGGGCCGAAAAGCTCCCCCCTGACAGAAATTAAGTAAATTGAGGGTGGGGGGTGATTTTGGCACGTTCATTTTCTTGCATGCAGAAATCGTTGTCGTTCCCCCCCTTCTAATTTCCTTAATTTTGTGGCTGGAGTCAAATACTTCCCGTGGCACACACTACTGGTCAACATGAGCTACCAAAATTATTCTGAAGTGTGCCAGGCCTTGCAGACCCAAGATAGAAAGGGATAAGAATTTCGTCAGGCAAGAAAATGGCCTTGCCGAAATCCCCTCCACCTAATTTTTTTACATTTTGTGGCTAGTCAAATACTTTCTATAGCACAAACTTCACTTCGGGATAGGCAACCGAAATTAATTATTAATTTATGTGTGTTATATTAAACATAGGAGAGAGTCAAATGTAGGCAAGCAATAAACATTACAGAACAACTACTAGTCAAATAAGACATGGGAGAGATGATGAATTTTAGCAAATAGATTTATTTATAGAATACATTTGAAACAAATAACCAAACCTGAAAACTACAGACATTACTAGTGCCTCCCCGCGATCAAACCGACATTAAAAAAAATGAAATGCAGCCTAACGTGATCAGAAATGTTAACTAGCAAGCAAGTCGCAGCAATTAATATTTGTGTGTGCGCGTTCATGCGAAGGGGATGGAGAATTCTGGCAGGGGGAGCTTTTCGGCACTACACCGGTACTCCGCTCTGGTGAGCTCCTGCCCGTCAAGCACTGCCTCTGACTGGTCTTGGAACAGTAACAGTGGGCACTCTCTCCCCGCTTGGCTCTATGGGATATGTAGTGATTTCTGCCAACACAGCCAGATATGTACACAGTCTTGTACCCTTAACCTTATTTAAACTGACTATCATATTTGTTGATTAAATTGGACATAATTAGTATAATGTGTAATGCTAGAATTAAGTTAATTGACAGAACTCTACAGATCGCCAATGGCTAAATTACTTCCCCCGACATGAAGGGTCCGCAGAGATCCTCCTCACACCTCTGAAAGAGGCTATACAGACATGCCTGACATGCCTGGTGACCAAATTGATGATGTTTTCCGTGCAGCGAGAGTTGAGTGGAGACTAACGGATTCGGTTCAGTCAGTCGTCCTGATGAGGAATAACTTGTGATATTGATACCATCTGGATCACGTGATAGTCTTCACTGCTCAATGGGGATGTACAATATTAAGTTTTAAATTCTCACTGAAGTTTCTAGCCACAATATCCAATTTGGCTAGAAACTTCAGCGAGAATTTGAAACGTAATATTGTACATCCCCATTGAGCAGTGAAGACTATCACGTGATCCAGATGGTATCAATATTAAAGTTATTTCTCATGTGGGCTGCTATCCTAATACAAAATAAAATCAAGTGGGATGGAACAAATTGGAGATTGTGACCACCAATGTTCCCTTTACATTTTGGGGGCCCTGAGCAAATTGTTGGTGTTGTGAGCAGAAACTTGAACATTGTGAGAGTTTTGTGCTGACTTCCGGTGTGCGTTTATAGTGAACACTGAGGTTGTACCTTTACAATTTTAGACCGTAGCCAATATGCTATTGTGGCTATTTGAGCATAATGTAGGCCTACCAACAAAACATTTTTACATGGAAATAGCTTTTGATTTCTATGAAATAGCCTATGTGGTGTTCAATGCAGGCCTACATTACATGAGACTTTTAAAAATGTTTTTATATTATATGAAGGGCTTGCCATGAATTCATGCATTTTGACTTGGTCTGTAATGCCATGGGCCAAATAGGTAACTGTAAATTGTATTGTTGTGTGATGCAAGAAACCACTAACAATATACAATGTATTATTATTATTACCATACAGACAATGTAGGCTACCCCTCTCTTTCTTGGCTTATTTGCATAGTCAAGCCTGTCCCCAAATGCAAGACTCACCCTTTTTTTAATTTAACCTTTATTTAACTAGGCTAGTCAGTTAAGAACAAATTCTTATTTACAATGACGGCCTAGAAACAGTGGGTTAACTGTTCAGGGGCAGAACGAAGATGTTTTACCTTGTCAGCTCCGGGATTCGATCTACCTGCTGCCCCTTTTAATTAAGACAAGCTTTTTACCTGACTGGCTTTTCAAAGACAATTTGAAATGTAGCCTACACGTTTTGTGCTCTTGTAGGAAGCAATAACTTCCCATTGCTGACCTATACTTGTCTATAACTGGGCAAATAACTCGCTAACTAGCAAAGAATATGAACAAATGCGTGCACACTCGCGGCTCTGAACTGTTCTAAAAAAGTGCATTCACTCGCGGGTGATTGAAAGACTGCTCAAGGGATAACCCTGCTAATAACATTGTATTGGCTCTGCTACAACAACATCAGACTCAATTTTGCGAAGTTAGATTTGTTTTCTTTAATTGAAAAGGGGATGATATAATGTTGATTTGATCACAGAAAAAACGTTGATCTATATAGTGAAAACTAATGGGGTGAACTCAGTGAAGTTTAATCTCTTGTCTCTGCTCAGCATTTCTTCTTCGTGGCAATCAGTGGTGGTGCGCAGTTAAGGGAACATTGGTGATCAATACTGCAAATTATTTATCCCTTGTTCATCTACATAACATCACTGACTTTTACAAGTTTTAACTAGCGCCATGCAGTTGCCAGCTAGCCAGCATAATGTACGCTAGCTGGGAAGGGTTTATTGGAACAACTGACTGAACCGAATACATTTTACTCTCAGCTATTCGACATAAGTGACCCATTTGGGCATCCTGCGTGAACGTAAAGCCTCTCCCCAGCAAAAACTGCGCCTTCTTCAAATGCAATTTTCTTGTCAGCTTGTTTGTAATTTACAAATGACCTACATTCAAGAAAAGTACAACATGTAAAGATTACTTTTCAACATTGCCTGCTGCCAAGCGTTCGCACTACTTAGACAAATGTAATATTGTAGGGCTTCCCAGATGCCCATTTTCATGACGGTGTTAACGTTGGCCACTGGAGTGGTAACGTTAGCTACCAACCAGAACATAGAATAGCCAATAACACTATAAAGTACAGTTGAAGTCGGAAGTTGACATACACCTAAGCCAAATACACTTAAACTAAGTTTTTCACAATTCCTGACATTTTAATCCAAGCAAAAATTCCCTGTTTTAGGTCAATTAGGATCACCACGTTATTTTAAGAATGTGTCAGAATAATAGTAGAGATTTATTTAAGCTTTTATTTCTTTAATCACATTCCCAGTGTGTCAGAAGTTTACTTACACTCAATTAGTATTTGGAAGCATTGCCTTTAAATTGTTTAACTTGGGTCAAACGTTTTATGTAGCCTTCCACAAGCTTCCCACAATAAATTGGGTGAATTTTGGCCCATTCCTCCTGACAGAGCTAGTGTAACTGAGTCAGGTTTGTAGGGATCCATGCTCGCAAATGCTTTTTTCAGTTCTGCCCACAAATATTGTATGGGATTGAGGTCAGGGCTTTGTGATGGCCACTCCAATACCTTGTCTTTGTTGTCCTTAAGCCATTTTGCCATAACTTTGGAAGTATGCTTGGAGTCATTGTCAATTTGGAAGACCCATTTGCGACCAAGCTTGAACTTCCTGACTGATGTCTTGAGATGTTGCTTCAGTATATCCATATAAGTTTCCTGCCTCCTGATGCCATCTATTTTGTGAAGTGCACCAGTCCCTCCAGCAGTAAAGCACCCCCACAACATGATGCTGCCACCCCTGTGCTTCACGGTTGGGATACTGTGTGTCGGCTTGCGAGCCTACCCCTTTTTCCTCCAAACATAACGATGGTCATTATGGCCAAACAGTTCTATTTATATTTCATCAGACCAGAGGACATTTCTCCAAAAAGTACGATCTTTGTCCCCATGTGCAATTGCAAACCATAGTCTGGCTTTTTTATGGCGGTTTTAGAGCAGTGGCTTCTTCCTTGCTGAGCGGCCATTCAGGTTATGTTGATATAGGACTCATTTTACTGTGGATATTAGAGGTCGACCGATTTAATCGGACTGGCCGATTTCAGGTTTTCATAACAATCGGTAATTGACATTTTTGGACACCGATTATGGCCGATTACATTGCACTCCACAAGGAGACTGCGTGGCAGGCTGACTACCTGTTATGCGAGTGCAGCAAGGAGCCACGGTAAGGTGCTAGCTAGCATTAAACTTACCATATAAAAAAACAATGAATCTTAACATAATCACTCGTTAACTACACATGGTTGATATTACCAGTTTATCTAGCTTGTCCTGTGTTGCATATAATTGATGCGGTGCCTGTTAATTTATCATTGAATCACAGCCTACTTCGCCAAACGGGTGATTTAACAAGCGCATTCGTGAAAAAAGCACTGTCGTTTCACCAATGTGTACTTAACCATAAACATCAATGCCTTTCTTAAAATCAATACACAAGTATATATTTTTAAACCTGCATATTTAGTTAATATTGCCTGCTAACATGAATTTCTTTTAACTAGGGAAATTGTCACTTCTCTTGCGTTCTGTGCAAGCAGAGTCAGGGTATATGCAGCCGTTTAGGCCGCCTGGCTCGTTGCGAACTGTGTGAAGACTATTTCTTCCTAACAAAGACCGTAATTAATTTGCCAGAATTTTACATAATTATGACATAACCTTGATGGTTGTGCAATGTAACAGCAATATTTAGACTTAGGGATGCCACCCTTTAGATATAATATGGAACGGTTCTGTATTTCACTGAAAGAATAAACATTTTGTTAGTTTCCAGATTTGACCATATTAATAACCTAAGGCTCATATTTTGGTGTTATTATATTATAATTAGGTCTATGATTTGATAGAGCATTCTGAGCAGTGGTAGGCAGCAGCAGGCTCGTAAGCATTCATTCAAACAGCACTTTCCTGCATTTGCCAGCAGCTCTTCGCTGTGCTTCAAGCATTGCGCTGTTTATGACTTCAAGCCTATCAACTCCCGAGATAAGGCTAGCAATACTAAAGTATCTATTAGAACATCCAATAGTCAAAGGTAAATGAAATACAAATGGTGTAGAGAAAAATAGTCCTATAATAACTACAACCTAAAACTTCTTACCTGGGAATATTGAAGACTCATGTTAAAAGGAACCACCAGCTTTCATATGTTCTGAGCAAGGAACTTAAATGTTAGATTTTTTACATGGCACATATTGCACTTTTACTTTCATGCATTATTTAAACCAAATTAAACATGTTAAATTATTTATTAGAGACTAAATTGATTATTGATGTATTATACACTGCTCAAAAAAATAAAGGGAACACTAAAATAACACATCCTAGATCTGAATGAATGAAATATTCTTACTAAATACTTTTTTCTTTACATAGTTGAATGTGCTGTCAACAAAATCACACAAAAATGATCAATGGAAATCAAATTTATCAACCCATGGAGGTCTGGATTTGGAGTCACACTCAAAATTAAAGTGGAAAACCATACTACAGGCTGATCCAACTTTGATGTAATGACCTTAAAACAAGTCAAAATGAGGCTCAGTAGTGTGTGTGGCCTCCATGTGCCTGTATGACCTCCCTACAATGCCTGGGCATGCTCCTGATGAGGACAGTCTGTGGTGGATGGAGCGAGACATGATGTCCCAGATGTGCTCAATTGGATTCAGGTCTGGGGAACGGGCGGGCCAGTCCATAGCATCAATGCCTTCCTCTTGCAGGAACTGCTGACACACTCCAGCCACATGAGGTCTAGCATTGTCTTGCATTAGGAGGAACCCAGGGCCAACCGCACCAGTATATGGTCTCACAAGGGGTCTGAGGATCTCACCTCTGTACCTCACACCATGACTGACTCACCGCCAAACCTGTCATGCTGGAAGATGTTGCAAGCAGCAGAACGTTCTCCACGGCGTCTCCAGACTGTCACGTCTGTCACATGTGCTGTGTGAACCTGCTTTCATCTGTGAAGAGCACAGGGCGCCAGTGGCGAATTTGCCAATCTTGGTGTTCTCTAGCAAATGCCAAACGTCCTGCACGGTGTTGGGCTGTAAGCACAACCCCCACCTGTGGACATCGGGCCCTCATACCACCCTCATGGAGTCTGTTTCTGACCGTTTGAACAGACACATGCACATTTGTGGCCTGCTGGAGGTCGTTTTGCAGGGCTCTGGCAGTGCTCCTCTTGCTCCTCCTTGCACAAAGGCTGAGGAAGCGGTCCTGCTGCTGGGTTGTTGCCCTCCTACGGCCTCCTCCACGTCTCCTGATATACTGGCCTGTCTCCTGGTAGCGCCTCCATGCTCTGGACACTACGCTGACAGACACAGCAAACCTTCTTGCCACAGCTTGCATTGATGTTCCATCCTGGATGAGCTGCACTACCTGAGCCACTTGTGTGGGTTGTAGACTCCGTCTCATGCTACCACTAGAGTGAAAGCACCACCAGCATTCAAAAGTGACCAAAACATCAGCCAGGAAGCATAGGAACTGAGAAGTGGTCTGTGGTCACCACCTGCAGAACCACTCCTTTATTGGGAGTGTCTTACTAATTGCCTATAATTTCCACCTGTTGTCTATCCCATTTGCACAACAGCATGTGAAATTTATTGTCAGTGTTTCTTCCTAAGTGGACAGTTTGATTTCACAGAAGTATGATTGACTTGGAGTTACATTGTGTTGTTTAAGTGTTCGCTTTCTTTTTTTTTGAGCAGTGTATTAAGATAAAATAAGTGTCCACTCAGTTGTTGTAATTGTCATTATTTCAAAATTGTATATATTTCTATATCTTTTTAATTGGCCGATGAAATGGTATCAGCTTTTTTTGGTCCTCCATTAATCGTTATCTGCGTTGAAAAATCATAATCGGTCGACCTCTAGTATGGTCATATACCTTTGACTATTGGATGTTCTAATAGGTACTTTAGTATTGCCAGCCTAATCTCGGGAGTTGATAGGCTTGAAGTCATAAACAGCGCAGATACTTTTGTATCTTTTTCTTCCAGCATCTTCACAAGGTCCTGTGCTGTTGTTCTGGGATTGATTTGCACTTTTCGCACCAATGTACGTTCATCTCTAGGTGACAGAACGCGTCTCCTTCCTGAGCGGTATGGCAGTTCCGTGGTCCCATGGTGTTTATACTTGCGTTCTAAAGTTTGTACAGATGAAAGTGGTACCTTCAGGCATTTAGAAATTGCTTCCAATGATGAACCAGACCTGTGGAGGTCTACAATTTATTTTCTGAGGTCTTGGCTGATTTCTTTTGATTTTCCCATGATGTCAAGCAAAGAGGCACTGAGTTTGAAGGTAAGCCTTGAAATACATTCACAGGTACACCTCCATTTGTCTCAAATGATGTCAATTAGCCTATCAGAAGCTTCTAAAGCCATGACATCATTTTCTGGAATTTTCCAAGCTGTTTAAAGGCACAGTCAAATTAGTGTATGTGAACTTCTGCATAATCTGTCTGTAAACAATTGTTTAAAAAAAAATTACTTGCCAAAACTATGGTTTGTTAACAAGAAATTTGTGGAGCGGTTGAAAAACAAGTTTTAATGACACCAACTTAAGTGTATGTAAACTTCCGACTTCAACTGTACAAGTAGTAAATACAGAGCGTTTGAGTGTTTTGCTCTGTGTGTTCAGAGCGCACACTGGACACTGGCCAAGGAGTAGGGTTGATCCGAGCATTCTGACCTCAACTCCAACTTCTGCAGTCAAGCACTCAAGTTAACTGACTTAAGTTGGCTAGCTTGCTAGCTACTTCCAGACACAAATGAGCAATCCCCTCAATCTGATCATTTTAGCCCTAGCAGAGCTAGTTAGGCTGTTTTACATGTTATTTAGAGTGTTGGTGACTGACTGTGCTGCTAGCAATAATTTAATTTAAAAAATATGCAGATGTTTACTGACACCGGTCATATTCTACAGGTGTTACGTGTTCATAAATTCATCAGTTATTCTGTCCTCTGTCACACTCAGACGAGAGTGCTCCGAAATCGGAGTAGATAGCCAGTGAATTTACGAACACACCCTTGGACACCTGGTCCCCACAATTTCCCATTCTTCCACACCGAATAGCCTGAAGTCTAGGTTGAAGATGGTAAGAAAGACAATGGTATTTAAAAAATAAAAAATGAACAGATTGACAGTAAAGCAGTTATGGTATGTGTGACCCCTAAGTAGTTAACTGAAATTCACTACAATTAAGTTTATTATTCACTTTGATGGCGAACTTCTTGCTGCTACCATTCACTCCCAGTCGTTCAGAATGCGAAAGCTGGTTCCTTGTTGAATAGTGGCACTACACATAGTATTTCTTATTTATTTTTGCATTGTGTAATTACAGAAAATGTACATATATGCAGTAAGTGGAATGACTGTTTCACAGTATTACTGTGATTCGCTGAGATATTCGTCTATTGATTTCTCCCAGCAGGGCATCGATTGTCAAAATGGAAAAGCTGTTTTGATTTTGTGTCTGGGCTGGAAACGCACATCAGGTAGAAGGAGAAGATGGGAGGCAGATGTTTCTTTTGAAACTGATGGAGCGTTGAGTGGAGATGAGTGAGAAGAAATGCATTGCAGTGGTGAACAAGAAGGGAAATAAGAAAAGCATGGTCATGGAATCTAGTAAAGCCTTGCTCTTACTTTTGGACCGAGGGCGTGATCTGGGAGATCCGTTTGACATCTCGAATATCATAGATGCGTTGGATAAGGTTGATAACAAGAAGTGGGCTTATCTTGATTTTTTTGTGTGTCCGAAGAACAGAAGGGAGCGTGCTTTGCAACTGAAAAATATATTGAATTGGAATGTGTTGCATGTGTGGATCTGTGTAGCAGGGCACCTATCAAGGGGGTTATCTTTGGAGGGGCGCTAGAAGTGTGTGCAAGGGATGCAACTGAAAAAGTAGATGCAGTAGTTAATGCACACCGACTGTCCTGTATGGTGGATGGAGTAAGGAAGACCACTCCATCCATTATTTTGTACTTTGAAGAAGAGTCTCTTCCTTTGTATGTACAGTACCAGTCAAAAGTTTGGACACAGCTACTCATTCAAGGGTTTTTCTTTATTTGTATTAATTCTACATTGTAGGATAATCGTGAAGACATCAAAACTATGAAATAACACATGGAATCATGTAGTAATCAAAAATGTGTTAAACAAATCAAAATATATTTTAGATTTGAGATTCTTCAAATAGCCACCCTTTGCCTTGATGACAACTTTGCACACTCTTGGCATTCTCTCAGCCAGCTTCATGAGGTAGTCACCTGAAATACATTTCAATTAACAGGTGTGCCTGAAGTTAATTTGTGGAATTTCTTTCCTCCTTAATGAGTTTGAGCCAATCAGTTGTGTTGTGACATGGTTTGGTTAAAGACCAAGTCCATATTATGGCAAGAACAGCTCAAATAAGCAAAGAGAAATGACAGTCCACCATTACTTTAAGACATGAAGGTCAGTAATTCTGGAAAATTTCAAGAACTGAAAGTTTCTTCAAGTGCAGTCGCAAAAACCATCAACCGCTATGATGAAACTGGCTCTCATGAGGACCGCCACAGGAAAGGAAGACCCAGAGTTACCTCTGCTGCAGAGGATAGGTTCGAGTTACCAGCCTCAAAAATTGCAGATCTAATAAATGCTTCAGAGTTCAACAGATGCATCTCAACATCAACTATTCAGAGGAAGCTGCGTGAATGAGGCCTTAATGGTCGAATTGCTGCAAAGAAACCACTACTAAAGGACACCAATAAGAAGAAGGCTTGCTTGGGCCAAGAAACACGAGCAATGGACATTAGACCGGTGGAAATCTGTCCTTTAGTCTGATGAGTCCAAATTTGAGATTTTTGGTTCCAACCGCTGTGTCTTTGTGAGACGCAGAGTAGGTGAGAACGGATGATCTCTGCAGTTGTGGTTCCCACCGTGAAGCATGGAGGAGGTGGTGTGATGGTGCTTTGCTGGTCACACTCAGTGATTTATTTAGAATCCCAGACACACTTAACCAGCATGGCTACCACAGCATTCTGCAGCGATACGCCATCCCATCTGGTTTGGGCTTAGTCCCACTATTATTTGTTTTTCAACAGGACCATGACCCAACACACATCCAGGCTGTGTAAGGGCTATTTAACCAAGAAGAGTGATGCAGTGCTGCATCAGATGACCTTGCCTCCACAATCCCCCGACCTCAACCCAATTGAGATGGTTTGGGAGGAGTTGGACCACAGAGTGAAGGAAAAGCAGCCAACAAGTGCTCAGCATATGTGGGAACTCGTTCAACATGGTTGGAAAAGCATTCCAGATGAAGCTGGTTGGGAGAATGCCAAGTGTGCAAAGCTGTCATCAGGGTAAAGGGTGGCTACTTTGAAGAACTTCAAATGTAAAATATATTTTGATTTGTTAAAAAAAAAAAAAGTCTACTAAGTGATTCCATGTGTTATTTCATAGTTTTGATGTCTTCACTATTATTCTACAATAGGAAATAGTAAAAATAATAATAAAAGAAACACCCTTGAATGAGTAGGTGTCAACTTTTGACTGGTTCTTTATATTTAGGCTATGCGAGCTAACCTGTAAGAGGCTTTGTGCTCAAACCCATGCAGTGTGATTAATGTAAATATGTGAAGTGTATGTTGACGGGAGGAGTATTATATGCCATTTGAGGCAAAATGCTGCAATTGTGGTGGCGAGCATGCGCCCGAATGCAGGAAGTGCCCTGTTAGGGTGAAGGAGACAGAGGTGGCGAGAAGAGTGGAAGGCGGCAGTAAAGTTTAAGAAACCATGGTATTTGGATTAGAGAAATTAGTAAATGCTACTCGCCAACAGGATCCTGACATGTTGCATGTTAAATAGGTGCAAACGTATTGGAAATCTAAGAAAATAGGCAGTGTTGTGTGGCTTAATGTTTTTTGGCATTTCAAGGAATCCTGTTGCTGAATGTTCCATCCTGTAGGGATGTGATTTGGACTATGACTGAAGGAGTGGGATTGGTTTTAGGATTTAATTTTGTATTGTATTTTTTTCCA
The DNA here is from genome assembly GCF_018296145.1 of Oncorhynchus tshawytscha. Taxonomy (NCBI): domain Eukaryota; kingdom Metazoa; phylum Chordata; class Actinopteri; order Salmoniformes; family Salmonidae; genus Oncorhynchus; species Oncorhynchus tshawytscha. Next base: position 8,389,069 of record NC_056447.1, on the reverse strand, counting down.
CGTAGTTTATTACCCGTATAGTGTGGCAGCATACACCTTTAACCTTTGTTTGCAGGCTGCCATAATACCAGAGAAGATGGCTTTGTGGCTGTGTTTATCTAGTGAAAATAGGGTAAAGTGGCCAATGTAGAAATCACTCTATATTCCTGGTTGCAAAAATGTGAAACATCTCTATGAAAAAAGATGCACTGAATAGTGTAGGAAATCATTGTACCATAGTTGGACTAAAACCAAGAGTAAAAGGCTCAAGTGCGAGTTTCTGCCATGTTACAGGAGAGTGGGGAGATTTTGTCATAAATGACAATGTGTCAATGTGAATCATTTCGGATATTTCAGGGGTATTACATTAGTTGTATAGCTAATATGCGGTGTTTGTAGATCAACAGGTGAATGAACCTACAGGAGCCAAGTATAATCATGGCTGGGGTCATTTTTGCTGTTCTCCAAATAGTATTGTTTTTTTAATTGTATAGAAATGCAGTAAATGAGCTTCAACTTTGAGATATCCTTCAACTTCACTAAAACTCCAACTCTGGTTATGGCCGTGCACTCATCAGATGAAGGATATCAGTCAAACAATCAGGTATTTTAAACAGTTATTTGTGTATAACATTAGCTCAAATTGCAATGATTAACGTTACATGTCGACATAACTTTCTCATAACCCAGCTAAGCAACTCACGTATGGCAGGCTATGGAACCATCGGCATTGGGTAAGGAAATGTGTGTACTGTTGTAGATACCAAACCAGCTTATTAATTGAAAACAAGGGTTTTCTTTGTTAACGTGACATGACGGACATCTGCATTCATCCATGCGTGCTGACAAGATAGCCAATGCAATGCCTGAGGCAGGAATATTTAGCTAACCAGCTAGTGCACCCATTGGCAGGCAGCTTGTGGTCGGTCATTCGGTGTTCAAACAAGATAGCTGAAAAAGGAGAAAAATGTAACTCCGCTAACTGGGTAGTTGGGGCTAGCTAACGTTGGGTAGTTACTGCCTTTGCATACATTCATTCTGCACAATGCTAGTGGGTGAAGATTAAAGTCAATTAAGGCGGTTTTCATAAATGGAACAGATTAGCGACCTATCCAGCATTACAATTGGAGTTAGCTGGTAATACATTTCCCCCCAAAAATGACAAACAAATACATGGCTCTGGCTAGCATACAGCAAGGTCAGCTGCAACCAAGGCAATTTTTGTAGTTAGCTAGCTTGCTTCGTTAATGGAGGAAATGCTATCTAACAACCTAAAAAAAATGGAGGCTTGATAACAAGAATAGTGTTGAGGATTTTATAGAAATGTTAAACTAAGTATATACATTATTAATTAGTCTAGTTATTACGGCGGTGATCTGCATGTGGTTTTATTTGCATTCTCGAATGCAGCTTTCCGACGCTCGCAACCCGGAACTACCAGAACGGCTTTGTTTACAAACATTTGCGAGCATTTTGTTCAGTCTAATTTTCGAATGTTGTGTGCGCGAGGGTTGCGGGTGAAAGTACAGCCCCTTTCCAGTTAATATTTGAGGGACTTCTCAAACTGCCAATAATAACTACAATACCATCCCACTTTGCCGCTTCTTTCGAGTCCCCACCAATAACATTGTTCAGTGGGTGGGAAAGAGAAATACACAATCGTGGCCACGCCTCTTGTTTAAGAACCGAGCGGAGGTTGTTTTCTCTCGAGGATAATTTTCCTATTGCGGTCCTGGGCGGTGATTGTTCAAATACTTATAGCTGTTTAAATTATTTTATTTACAAAAGTATATGCATGCTCCTGTTAGTCTTTTCGGCTTTCAAAGGTTTAAGTTTATACCCACGAATTGACTGCAACTTTAACGTGCCTGTTCAAGTCTGTGTTACGAGGGCAGGGGGTGAGTTCATTTGTCAAGAATTGAAAAAACAATCATTGTTTCGTTTGAATTAGCTATTTCCCGATAGCAACTTTGATATAGCTAGCACTAAAGGGAAACTGGCGTGTGGAACGGTACTTTCAGTCACTACTGAAGTTCTCTTTAGCACAGATTTGAGGAAAAAGGGTGGTAAAATTGGCTAGCATGTGAATATTTTGCAACGCTAACTTATTGTAGATAGTCTACCGTGCTCCACTCGGATTCTCAATGTGTTGTTTATGTTGTATGCTAGCAAGACAGTTTAGCTAACTAACACACCTACCTACCTTTGCAATGGACACAAATTGGTAGTTTGCGAATTTTTAAAAGGCACCGTTAATGTCATCTTTTGTTGTGGTGGTCTTATCTATGGCATTTGAAAACTAACTAGTTGACGTTAGTATGTATTCTCTAAAGCACTCAATACTTGAGTCGTTATCCAAAGGCGGGCACTGGATCGCTTCGTCTTGTAACTCGGCTACTCGCGGTCGGTGTTCTGAAATGGTGACAGGCCGCAAAGCGGAGGGGGAGGGTGGAGGGGACTGGCCATTACTTTCAACTTGAAAATAAGGCCGAAGCTATTATTGTGGCCAATACACTTGCACATGAGCCGTTCTCCTTTATACGTAACTCACAATGCCTTTTATTTGGGAAACGCTGGTGGTTTGTTTGCAAGCTAGTCATGTGGCTACGATCAAGATACACAGCATAAGTGGTTAACTAACTAGTTTGTAACGTTAGTGTGTTGGCAGTTAGTTACCTACCCGATTGAAGACGCTTGCTAAGTTAACGACATGTTGGCTAGTTAGCGAGTCGGCCAACCGAGGTTGTCTAGGTAGGTGGCACTTACCACGTGTGTAGATTAGCCACAGATGAATTGGCATATTCATTCAATATAGCTAACGTTAACTCAACTTTTGCTAGCAAGCTTGCCATTTTCCTAGCATAAATGTAGCATTGTGTAATTTACAGGAAGGAGCCTGTCCGAAATGTTAACCAGCTGCTAGCTAGATATTTTATTACATCAAAATGCTTATTTATTGGAACCTTTCGTTACACTAAGAAAGTAGAAATCTCATAGACTATTGTTTTGTTATCATACGAAAATGCAGGAAATAAATCACTACCACGGTAGCTAGATCATGAATGGAATGTAGCAAGCCAGTCACATTCAATCATGGGTGTATTCATTTACCTCTTCGAACGGAAACCGTATAAGAAGCAAACGAAATGGGGACGAACCTTCCTGAATTTGTCCAGTAGAAACTCTCGTTTTTATTGCAAAACATTTTCCGTTAGGAATAAACGGTTTCTGTTCTGCAAAGTAAATCGGCGTAATGTTTTGAATACACCCCAGTACTGTGGCGTCGCTTCGATTATCAACTCGGAGTTCTGCAGCATGCCTTGGCTGCTTGGTTGTTTTCTGTCTACATAGTATTGCAACACGTGCCACTCGTATTTTCATGTCCATGTTTAGCTTCAGATTCAAATGACAACTGACACACTCATACTTTCTTCCCAGCATGGATGTTTGAAATAAATAAATCCTGTTTGTGTATTAAGTTAAGGCTTACATTTTGTTATGTATACCTTCCTACCTGAAAGTACATATATTCTTGAGTGAAAAGGTCAACACAAAAACGGCCCGGTAAATACATGACTACCCAGACGCCATGCTGAAGTTGTTTCGTCCGCAGGTCTTTCAGCCCCCTCGAGCATGAGTTCAAAATGAAACGGCGCTTGGAGGAACAGGAACCGGTATTTGCGTCCCAACAGCGGCGCCTCACCTGCAGCACGGAGGCTTTCCAGCACCGTGTCCTGGCCCCGGCGCCTGCCGCATACGAGGCCGTGGGCGACAGCATGCAGCCTACCGCAGGCAACATTCAGTATTCTGTCCCACAGGGCTACCAGGTACGCAGGGCTACACACGCAACCAAGTTTTACGGTTTAATAGGTTTAACTGCAATTTTTAATAATAAATGAGCAGTAACTTCCCTAATTGTGATATTCTGTTGCTCTGTACACTTTGGAATGATTTAACAATTGATCAATCAATTCCAGAACTGCATTCATAAAACAACCAAACAATCAGTAATTTCCTCCCCAAAAAATAAATGCCTTATATGCATGTGCACTACTGATCAAAAGTTTTAGAACACCTATTCATTCAAGGTTTTTTATTTATTTATTACTATTTTCTACATTGTAGAATAATACTGAAGATGTACAAATTATGAAATCACACATATGGAATAATGTAATAACCAAAAAGTGTTAAACAAATCAAAATATATTTTATATTTTTGATTCTTAAAATAGCCACCCTTTGCCTTGATGACAGTTCTGCACACTCTTGGCATTCTCCATATTATGGCAAGAACAGCTTAAATAAGCAAAGATAAATGACAGTCCATCATTACTTGAAGACATGAAGGTCAGTCAATCCTGAAAATTTAAATAACTGTTTCTTTTTAAGTGCAGTCGCAAAAACCATTAAGGGCTATGATGAAACTGGCTCTCATGAGGACCGCCACAGGAAAGGAAGACCCAGAGTTACCTCTGCTGCAGAGGATTAGAGTTACCAGCCTCAGAAATTGCAGCTCTAATAAATGCTTCACTGAGTTCAAGTAACAGACGCATCTCAACATCAACTGTTCAGAGGAGGCTGCGTGAATCAGGCCTTCACGATCGAATTGCTGCAAAGAAACCACTACTAAAGGATGCCAATAAGAAGAGGCTTGCTTGGGCCAATAAACATGAGCAATGGACATTAGACAAGTGGAAATTTGTTCTGGAGTCCAAATTGGAGATTTTTTTGGTTCCAACCTCTGTGTCTTTGTGAGACGCAATGTGAGTGAACGGATGATCTCTGCATGTGTGGTTCACACCGTGAAGCATGGAGGAGGTGTGATGGTATGCGGGTGCTTTGCTGGTGACACTGTCAGTGATTTATTTAGAGTTCAATGCACACTTAACCAGCATGGCTACCACAGCATTCTGCAGCGTTACGCCATCCCATCTGGTTTGCTCTTAGTGGGACTATCATTTGTTTTTCAACAGGACAATGGCCCAAAACCTCCAGGCTGTGTAAGGGCTATTTGACCAAGAAGGAGAGTGATGGAGTGCTGCATCAGATGACCTGGCCTCCACAATACCCCGACCTCAACCCAATTGAGATGGTTTGGGATGAGTTGGACTGCAGTGAAGGAAAAGCAGCCAACAAGTGCTTAGCATATGTGTGAACTCCTTCAACACTGTTGGAAAAGCATTCCGGGTGAAGCTGGTTGAGAGAATGCCAAGAGTGTGCAAAGCTGTCATCAAGGCAACGGGTGGCTATTTTAAAGATAAAATTATATATTTTAAAATATTTTTATTTTTTTAATACTTGTTTGGGTTACTACATGATTCCACATGTTTTGATGTCTTCAATATTATTCTACAATGTAGAAAATAGTACAAATAAAACCAATTTGACTCTGTGTCCCCCCTACAGGTCCCCACGGTGCCACAGACCTCGAGTGGTCATGTGCACACCCCTAGCCCAACTGTACACCACCACAACCCAGCGGTCCAGCCCCACGGGCTCCCTGTGATGCAGTGCCACGCTCACCCCCCTGCCTCAGCCCAGGGCCAGCAGCAATTCCAGAGGCTCAAGGTGAGACCTCCTGGGCCCCCCGTTTGGTGTTTTCCAGGCCAGCCTAATGAGAGCAATTTAGATTTTTTTCTGAAATATAATCAAATAAGACCCAGATGAACAGTGATCATACTTAGAGTGATGGATATCTTTCTGTCTCTCAGGTGGAAGATGCTTTGTCTTACCTGGACCAAGTGAAACTCCAGTTTGGCAACCAACCTCAAGTCTACAATGACTTCCTGGACATCATGAAGGAGTTCAAGTCTCAAAGGTGAGGTCATTCACGATTGACATGTAAGGTTTTGCCTCTCTCTTACTCTAGCATGACGAAAGTTAACTGCCTTTCAAGCAAATATGTTTCTCTGTTTCGTCACAGCATTGACACTCCAGGGGTGATAAGCAGGGTATCCCAGCTCTTCAAAGGCCACCCCGACCTCATTATGGGATTCAACACCTTCCTGCCACCGGGCTACAAGATCGAGGTTGCGACCAACGACCTGGTCAATGTAACCACGCCGGGTCAGATCCACCACATCACCCCTCACGGCATTTCTGTCTCACAAATCCCCCTGTCGGGACCACCCACCCCGCACCAGCCCCAGGTGCCAGCCCCCACCACCACCTCTGCACCACCCCCTCCCACACAGCCAACCCCTACCAAGATGAGCAAGGTGAGTGGGTGAAAATATAAATATTACACATTATTTGCCTGTATTATGTTTACCACTCTGTTTTCTCAGTCTGCTAGTCCAAAATGTTAAATGTTAGTTTTTCCACAACATGATTTTATATACATATTCGTTTTGTCTTTGTCTAGCAGCCACTGCAATCTCCAGTCCTCACGCCAAGCAGCCAGCCCAATCCATCCATCCCCGCCTATGCCTCCCCCCAATCCCCAACCCTGCAGCCCCACACACCGATCAGTGGCACGCCCAATGCCCCTCCGCTGCAGAACAACCAGCCTGTGGAGTTCAATCATGCCATCAACTACGTCAACAAGATCAAGAACCGTTTCCAGGGTCAGCCGGACATCTACAAAGCCTTCCTGGAGATCCTGCACACCTACCAGGTCAGCAGCCAAACCACATTTTCCTCTTAGACCACCTATCACATAATATTCCAACTGGAGCATTCATAATAGCAATGTTTTTCTTTGTCAACTCTAGAAGGAGCAGCGGAATGCTAAGGAGGCAGGAGGGAACTACACCCCAGCCCTGACAGAGCAGGAGGTCTATGCCCAGGTGGCCCGGCTCTTCAAGAACCAGGAGGACCTTCTCTCTGAGTTTGGCCAGTTCTTACCAGATGCCAACAGCTCGGTGGTGAGTAGAGCACAAAGCATTTATCTGTGCCCTGAGAATCTAAACTGAGTATACAAAACATTAACAACACCGGCTCTTTCTTTGACATAGACTGACCAGGTGAAAGCTATGATCCCTTATTGTCACTTCTTAAATCTCCTCCAATCAGTGTAATTGAAGTGCAGGAGACAAGGTTAAAGAAGGATTTTTAGCCTTGAGACATGGATTGTGTTCGTGTGCCGTTCAGGGTGAATAGGCAAGGCAAAATATTTAAGTGCCTTTTTGAAAGGGTTATGGTAGTAGGTGCAGGGCAAAATAGTTTGTGTTAAGAACTGCAATGCTCTTGGGTTTTTGACACTCTACAGTTTCCCATGTGTATCAAGAATGGTCCACCACCCAAAGGATATCCAGACAACTTTACACAACTGTGGGAAGCATTGGTGTCAACATTGGCCAGCATCCCTGTGGAGCGCTTTCGACACCCTATAGAGTCCTTGCCCCAATGAATTGAGGCTGTTCTGAGGGAAAGGGGGGGTGTTTAACTCAATATTAGGAAGGTGATATCTAATGTTTGCTATACTCAGTGGATGCCTATAAAGTCTGTTCAAAGTATTAATTTGTATTCAGAAGTATTTGTCCCTAAAAGTCCATATCAGACATAAAATTCAGTGGTTGACGTAACATTTCGATAGCAGGTTTTCAAATGAGTACCTGAGGTAATATTTTGATGCAACTACCTCTGAGCTATCTGCCAATGTCGTGTCCCTTGTCCTCCCTAGCTGTTAAGCAAGACGACAGCAGAAAAGGCGGAGTCTGTGCGGAATGACCACGGTGGCACAGCGAAGAAGCTGCAGCTCAACAACAAACAGAGGCCCAATCAGAACGGTTGCCAGATCCGCATGCTCTCTGGGACGGTTGCCACACCCCCTGTCAAGGTACACACCCCTTATATCTGCACACTGTAGATACGAAAATACATTACCCTCTGACTGCTTTCCAGCATGCTCTACTATTTTATAGCTTGTGTTGAATTATTTATCAATATAAACTGATATATTTTTTACATCACAGTTGAGAATTCATGCTCTTTTGTTCACATCTTTGCTATCTTGAAGAAGAAGCCCAAGTTACTGAATTTGAAAGACTCGTCCCTGGTAGAAGCCAGCAAACATGGAGATGGCACAGAATCTATGTTCTTTGAGAAGGTGAGTTTGAGCTTGGCTTTCTGCCCAATTTAGTTTCATTAGCTACGGTATTAAATAACCTGATAGGTCAATGTTTTTAACTAAATTTAATTAAATATTAACGAGTAAAAGTTGCTTATTTCCTGATATAATGAACTAAATGTTTTGATTTTTATTTTACCTTTTTAACTAGGCGAGTCAGTTAAAAACAAATCCTTATTTTCAATGACGGCCGAGGAACAGTGGGTTAACTGCCCTGTTCAGGGGCATAACAACAGATTTTTACCTTGTCAGTTCGGGGATTCGATTTTGCAACCTTTCAGTTACTAGTCCAACGCTCTAACCGCTAGGCTACCTGCCACCCCAGGCGGCATACCCCCCCCCCCCATAAAGCTTGAAGGTGCAGTATGATATACACTGCTCAAAAAAATAAAGGGAATGCTTAAACAACACAATGTAACTCCAAGTCAATCACACTTCTGTGAAATCAAACTGTCCACTTATGAAGCAACACTGATTGACAATCAATTTCACATGCTGTTGTGCAAATGGAATAGACAACAGGTGGAAATTATAGGCAATTAGCAAGACACCTCAAATAAAGGAGTGGTTCTGCAGGTGGTGACTACAGACCACTTCTCAGTTTCTATGCTTCCTGGCTGATGTTTTGGTCACTTTTGAATGCTGGCGGTGCTTTCACTCTAGTGGTAGCATAAGACGGAGTCTACAACCCACACAAGTGGCTCAGGTAGTGCAGCTCATCCAGGATGGCACATCAATGCGAGCTGTGGCAAGAAGGTTTGCTGTGTCTGTCAGCGTAGTGTCCAGAGCATGGAGGCGCTACCAGGAGACAGGCCAGTACATCAGGAGATGTGGAGGAGGCCGTTGGAGGGCAACAACCCAGCAGCAGGACCGCTACCTCCGCCTTTGTGCAAGGAGGGGCACTGCCAGAGCCCTGCTAAATGACCTCCAGCAGGCCACAAATGTGCATGTGTCTGCTCAAATGGTCAGAAACAGACCTCATGAGGGTGGTATGAGGGCCCGACGTCCACAGGTGGGGGTTGTGCTTACAGCCCAACACCTTGCAAGACGTTTGGCATTATCCAGAGAACACCAAGATTGGCAAATTCGCCACTGGCGCCCTGTGCTCTTCACAGATGAAAGCAGGTTCACACTGAGCACGTGACAGTCTGGAGACGCCGTGGAGAACGTTCTGCTGCCTGCAACATCCTCCAGCATGACCGGTTTGGCGGTGGGTCAGTCATGGTGTGGGGTGGCATTTCTTTGGGGGGCCGCACAGCCCTCCATGTGCTCGCCAGAGGTAGCCTGACTGCCATTAGGTACCGAGATGAGACCCTCAGACCCCTTGTGAGACCATATGCTGGTGCGGTTGGCCCTGGGTACCTCCTGGACCTAGACCTCATGTGGCTGGAGTGTGTCAGCAGTTCCTGCAAGAGGAAGTCATTGATGCTGTGGACTGGCCCGTCCGTTCCCCAGACCTGAATCCAATTGAGCACATCTGGGACATCATGTCTCGCTCCATCCACCAACGCCACGTTGCACCACAGACTGTCCAGGACTTGGCGGATGCTTTAGTCCAGGTCTGGGAGGAGATCCCTCAGGAGACCATCCGCCACCTCATCAGGAGCATGCCCAGGCATTGTAGGGAGGTCATACAGGCACGTGGAGGCCACACACACTAGTGAGCCTCATTTTGACTTGTTTTAAGGACATTACATCAAAGTTGGAGTGTGATTCCAAATCCAGACCTCCATGGGTTGATAAATTTGATTTCCATTGATTAATTTGTGTGTGATTTTGTCGTCAGCACATTCAACTATGTAAAGAAAAAAGTTTTTAATAAAAATATTTAATTCGTTCAGATCCAGGATGTGTTATTTTAGTGTTCCCTTTCTTTTTTTGAGCAGTGTAGTTAATCTTAACAGGAACGTGCTATTTTTTTTATATTTTTTTTTAACTTTTTGAATCTGTCTTTACTTGACGTCTCATCCAGGTGTTTATATATTTTTTTGCAGGTGCGGAAGGCCTTGCGGAATGCAGAGGCCTATGACAACTTCCTGCGTTGTTTGGTTATCTTCAACCAAGAGGTCATCTCCAGGGCTGAGCTGGTGCAACTGGTGCTGCCTTTCCTGGGGTGAGTACGGAAGTTGGGAAACTGCCTCACTCACTCAGTGACCGACTATTTCTAGATTCATCCACTCTTCATTGGTCGTGGCTTGTTTCACATCATTGACATGTTCGACTGATTATGCATTAATTTGATCCATTCAGTAAAGCTGTAAATGTGGCTGAAGCAAAAACATTTTTTAACCAAAATGGCCACTGTCGTTGACAGGAGATTCCCCGAACTGTTCAATTGGTTCAAGAACTTCCTAGGATACCGGGAAATGTCCCACACTGAGCGCTATCCCAAGGAGCGTGCCTTGGAGGGCATTGCCATGGAGATCGACTATGCTTCCTGCAAGAGACTGGGCTCGAGCTACAGAGCACTGCCGAAGAGCTACACGCAGCCCAAGTGCACCGGGAGAACGCCACTGTGCAAAGAGGTAAGTGCAACACTGCCCCTCGAAGGCAATCTAAAGAACTACAGCCATTCAACAGGCCCTCAAGGGAACCTTTTTCACCAGCCATTAACCATACCTACCTGTCAGCTGTTCACACAAATAATTACTCACTGTGTGTACTGTTTTCTGAATGTAGTGGATGTTCATGTTGGAACCATGTTTCTATAGGTTTACTTGGTGAAATCAGAGCTGTATTATTACCAGAGCTGTATTGCGTTGTGTGATGCAAAGCTGTGAGGCAATCTTTTCTTTTTCTTTTTCTACCTTTTTCTATGTGTAAAGTATGTACACAAGATGTTTAGTGTGTCCTTGCTTCATCCAGGTCCTCAATGACACCTGGGTGTCCTTCCCTTCCTGGTCTGAAGACTCCACCTTTGTGAGCTCCAAAAAGACCCAGTATGAGGAGCACATCTACAGATGTGAGGATGAACGCTTCGAGGTGAGTTAGCCCAAAACTGTAAACCAAATTAATAAGAACAGTTTCGATCTGTTTCATGGACAAATACATCCATCTATGCCAGGGGTGGGCAACTTTGATGGGGTGGGGAGCACAAAAAAACAGAACTCGTGTCATGAGGCATCCCCTTGCTAACAAAACATTTTCAGCCCCCCTCGTGACATCTAATATTTTTTTTAACGTTTCCTGCGAATTTGCACATTTTGCCATTGGGTGAAGGTACACTTTTGCAGTTTTTAATATAACTAATGTCCAATGGGCCCCGCCCCTGTCAGTAATTCGACCATATTCACTACAAGTTTAGCTAGCTGGCCGCTAGACTAATTTACCAGTCTAAAACATTTTTACTGACATGGGCTAATTAAATATCTGATGCACAACCAAATTTCGAAATTGCTCCCGTTTGCCCATCCCTGATCTATGCTATTATGTTGTGTTGCCCATGTTGTGCTTGTCATGTGACGCTCCCTTATTTTCTTTTGTATTTGCCTCCAGCTGGACGTGGTGCTGGAGACCAACCTGGCCACCATCCGCATGCTGGAGACCGTACAAAGAAAACTGTCCCGTATGTCTGCCGAGGAGCAGGCTAAGTTCCGCCTGGACAACACCCTGGGAGGCTCCTCGGAAGTCATCCATCGCAAGGCCATCCAGAGGATATACGGTGAAAAGGCCCCTGACATCATCGATGGGCTCAAGAAGAACCCTGCCATTTCTGTTCCCATTGTGCTGAAGAGGTGAGTGTCAAGCCAAAAGTCAAACTGTACCAGGAAAGGAGTATTGTTTATTGTGCATGTCATTTGGATGAACTATCCCTAGTTTCTCTAAACTGTTGATTACATTTTTATATATTTGTTTACATTTGTTTTGTGGGTGTCTACATTCTTCTTTCATGCATGCTCATATGCCTATTCTTACATCTGTGTTGAGTTGAAAACTATGAATCTTTTCACTTAGTCACATCTTGAGGTTTTCCCCTGCAAGTCTCCTCATTCCCATGTTGTCCTCAGGTTAAAGACCAAGGAGGAGGAGTGGCGGGAAGCCCAGAGGGGCTTCAACAAGATCTGGAGGGAGCAGAATGAGAAGTACTACTTGAAGTCTCTCGACCACCAAGGTATCAACTTCAAACAGAACGACACCAAGGTGCTACGATCCAAGACACTGCTCAATGAGATTGAGAGCATCTACGACGAGGTGAGTTTTCTTGAATTTCAATAAGTTAAAATGGATAGAATCTTAAAATGTTGGAATTTTATGTTGCTGTTCATTCAAAAGCAAGTAGGTAAAAAGTGTGTGCTTTTGTGTTGCGGTGTAGCGACAGGAACAGGCGTCGGAGGAGAACACCGCGATGCCCAGCGGCCCCCACCTGACTTTGACCTACAAGGACAGCCAGATCCTGGAGGATGCTGCCGCCCTCATCATCCACCACGTCAAGCGGCAGACGGGCATCCAGAAGGAGGATAAGTACAAGATCAAACAGATCATTCACCACTTGATCCCAGACATGCTGTTCGCCCAGCGCGGCGAGCTCTCGGACCTGGAGGAAGAAGAGGAAGAGGAGCTGGATGAGGCCGTGGCCAAGAAGCACAATGGCGTCACGCAAGGCGGAAGCCCCAACAAGTCCTCCAAGCTCCTCTTCTGCAACACGGGTGCCCAGAAGCTGCGAAGTTGCACCGAGGCCTACAATCTATTTTACGTCAACAATAACTGGTACATCTTCCTGCGGCTACACCAGACACTGTGCTCGCGGCTGATGCGGATCTACGGGCAGGCGGAGAGACAAATTGAAGAGGACATCCGGGAGCGTGACTGGGAGAGAGAGGTGCTGGGCCTCAAGCGAGACAAGAATGACAACCCTGCCATCCAGCTGAGACTGAAAGAGCCCAGTGAGTTCATAGCACAAAACTGTTAATTCCACTCAGCCTTTTCACACTCAATCACTCAGGGTTTTCATCACTTTGATTGGTAAGTCTCATAGACACACAGTGCATCAGCACTGTGTTAATGGGGGGCTACGTGGATCTGTGAAGCATTGAGCAAGCTAGAGATTGGGTAATCATAGCCCTTGGCGATACACAGTATGTGCAGTTGTCTGCAAAATTTCCACAGTAAATCAGTTGCTATTCAGATTATACTTAAACACGTCTGTCAATGCACAGAGGTCTGCCTGGCAGTTATTTTTTCCATCCTGCCAGCGGACTCCCACCTGTTACCTCAAACTGGTCCTCAACCCAACCGCAGTCCTGCAATGTTATTTTAGGTCTAAGTAAATTTTCACGTGGCCCATTATATTAAGCTATCGATATTACTTTGTTTATCGGCCAATGTGCTAGATGTAGTTTGAAGAGAGCAGAGTTGGAGAGACTTTCTCTTGAGCTATTTTTATAGCCTACATTTGGAGTGGGACTATTTTCATACTGAGGCAAATATGGTTAATCAGCATTTATTCCTAGGCAATGTTGTAAACTATAGCCTTAATCATATTTAGGAAGTACAGTTCCTTGGAAAGATACACCACAATAAATTGAACCATTATTTAATTAGGCAAGTCGGTTAAGAACAAATTCTTATTTACAATGATGGCCTACCCCGGCCAAACCTTCCCCTAACCTGGACGACGCTATGCCAATTGTGCGCTGCCCTGTGGGACTCCCGATCACGGCTGGTTGTGATACAGCCCAGGATCTCATCAGGGTCTGTAGTGTCGCCTCTAGCACTGTGATGCAGTGCCTTAGACCTCTGCGCCACTCGGGACACTTGCTCGGTGAACATCTCATTCTAAAATCATGGGTATTAGTATGGAGTTGGTCCCCCCTTTGCTGCTAACAGCTTCCACTCTTCTGGGAAGGCTTTCCACTAGACGTTGGAAAATTGCTGCAGCGACTTGCTTCTATTCAGACACGAGCATTAGTGAGGTCGGGCACTGATGTTGAACATTTAAGCTCGCAGTTGGTGTTCCAATTAATCCCAAAAGTGTTCATTGGGGTTGAGGTCAGGGCTCTGCCACACTGATCTCGACAAACCATTTCTGGACCCCACTTTGTACACTAGGAATTGTCATGCTGAAACAGGAAATGTCCTTCCCAAAACTGTTGCCACAAAGTTGGAAGCACAGAATCATCTAGAATGTCGTTGAATGCTGTAGCATTAAGATTTCCTTTCACTGGAAATAAGGGGCCTAGCCCGCGCCATGAGAAATAGACCCAGACCATTATTCCTCTTTCACTAAACCTTTTTGGCACTATGTGTTCGGGCAGGTAGCATTTTTATTATTTTCTACATTTTAGAATAATAGTGAAGACATTAAAACTATGAAATTACACATATGGAATCATATAGTAACCCAAAAAGTTTTTAACAAATCAAAATATATTTTAGGTTCTTCAAAGTAGCCACCCTTTGCCTTGATGACATCTTTGCGCATTCTCTCAACCAGCTTCATGAGGTAGTCAACTGGAATGCATTTCAATTAACAGGTTTTCCTTGTTAATTTGTGGAATTTCATTCCTTAATTTGTTTGAGCCAATCAGTTGTGTTGTGACAATGTAGGGGTGGTATACAGAAGATAGCCCTATCTGGTAAAAAAAAAAAAAAAAAAGCCTATTGCAAATATAGCTCAAATAAGCAAGGAGAAACGATAGTCCATCATTACTTCAAGACATGAAGGTCAGTCAATCTCTGGAAAATTTCAAGTGCGGTTGCAAAAACCATCAATCGCTATGATGAAACTGGCTCTCATGAGGACTGCCACAGGAAAGGAAGACCCAGAGTTACCTCTGCTGCATAGGAAAAGTTCATTAGAGTTACCAGACTCTCAAATTGCAGCCCAAATAAATGCTTCAGAGTTCAAGTAACAGACAAATCTCAAAATCAGCTGTTCAGAGGAGACAGCGTGAATCAGGCCTTCATGGTCAAATTGCTGCAAAGAAACAACCACTAAAGGACACCAATAAGAAGAAGAGACTTGATTGGGCCAAGAAACAAGAGCAATGGACATTAGACTGGTGGAAGTCTGATGAGTCCAAATTTGAGATTTTTGGTTCAGCCACCGTGTCTTTGTGAGACACAATGTGAGTGAACGGATGATCTCCACATGTGTGGTTCACACCGTGAACCATGGATGAGGAGGGGTGATGATGTGGGGGTGCATTTCTGGTTACACTGTCAGTGATTTTTTTTATATTTTTTTTTATTTGAGGCACACTTAACCAGCATGGCTACTACAGCATTCTGCAGCAATACGCCATCCCATCTGGTTTGGGCTTAGTCCCACTATTATTTGTTTTTCAACAGGACCATGACCCAACACACATCCAGGCTGTGTAAGGGCTATTTGACCAAGAAGGAGAGTGATGGAGTGCTGCATCGGATGATCTACAATCACCCGATCTCAACCCAATTGAGATGGTTTGGGATGAGTTGGACTGCAGAGTGAAGGAAAAACAGCCAATAAGTGCTCAGCATATGTTGGAACTCCTTCAACATTGTTGGAAAAGCATTCCAGGTGACTACCTCATGAAGCTGGTTGAGATAATGCAAGTGTGCAAAGCTGTCATCAAGGCAAAGGGTGGCTACTTAGAAGAAACTAAAATATATTTAGATTTTTTTTACACTTTTTTGGGGGGGGTTTACTAGATCATTCCGTATGTTATTTCATTCTTCACTATTATGCTACAAATGTAGGAAATAGTCAAAATTAAGAATGAGTTGGTGTCCGAGCTTTTGACTGTATACTGGTTACACTGTATACTGGTACTGCGCACTTGATCTCACATGCCCAACTAGAAGAGGTAGGCTACTGAAGTTGAAGTAGCGAGTTTGTGAATAATGTGACGTGCTTTTAATACAATGGGTAGGCCTAGGCTAACCCATACAAAGCGGAAAGACCACCATTTCTAACTCCGTAGGACAACAAAAAATATTTTTAATTCCAAAGAAGTCTGTCTCACCGCCCACTCTCACCCGCAGCATGAAAAATGCTGACGGCGCCACAATGATCTGTCGGGATCCTCAGGTTATCCCATGGGAATGCAGTCCTCTATTTAAATGTCATCTGTACATTGGTTGAACTGATGCATAGTGCCATGATCCGTTTCTGATAGTCTTTCTTCCCCACCTGCAGTGGATATAGAGGTGGAGGACTACTACTCTGCCTTCCTGGAGATGGTGCGGAACCTTCTGGATGGCAACATGGAGCCGGCTCAGTACGAGGACTCCCTCCGGGAGATGTTCACCATCCATGCCTACACCGCCTTCACCATGGACAAACTCATCCAGAGCATTGTCAGGCAGGTCAGTAGCCCCTCATTACTGCTATTCTTTTACACTAGGTTTGGGCTAGTAGCATAGCTAGCTTTTTGATCCTCCAGGTTTTTGTGTAAGCATTTTATTTATAGGTTATTTCTGCTGGTCTAGACCTTGTGCACTTTTCTCCACTCAGCCCTTCTTCTTTTCTGTGTCTGCAGCTCCAGCACATAGTGAGTGACGAGATCTGTGTGCAGGTGACAGACCTGTACTTAGCAGAGGGCACCAACGGGGCCACCGGAGGTCCCCTTCCCACCCAGACATCCAGAGCTTCCACAGAGGGATGCTACCAGCGCAAGGCGGAACAGATCATGTCCGATGAGAATTGCTTCAAGGTAGTTCGACCACTGTTAGGAAATAGTTTTATTTTTTTCTGTGATGTCTGTTTCTGACTATCGTACACATCTATAAATAAAAACTCTTAACGTTATCTTTCTCTCTCCTCTCCTGCCTTTCTTCCCTCGCTCTCGCCACAGCTTATGTTTCTAAAGAACAGAGGCCATGTTCAACTGACAGTGGAGCTTCTGGACACCGAGGAGGAGAACTCCGATGAACCCATGGAGGCAGAGGTAATCGACAGCACAGCACAAATATATGCTTTTATTTTCTCCTGTGTGAACCCAGGCACCTCTCAGCTTTCCGCCACTTAATTAGAGCACCTGTATTTTTTGTTATACTGTATTTGACCAATGGCAAAGATTGTTGTCAATCTGTGAATACACCTAGTTGAAAGTTGTTTTTAGTGTTGTGGTAAACGGTAGATGTGTGTTATCACTGCTAATCTTTTATTTTGGCAGCTGGTCTGTGTATTGAGTGGAGTTGTTTTGTATTTTCTAGCGCTGGTCAGATTACGTGGGTCGCTACCTGAGTTCTGACTCTACCTCTCCAGAGTTGCGGGAACACCTTGCTCAGAAACCTGTCTTCCTTCCCAGGTTAGTGTCACTATTTGAATATGCATTCTTTATTCTCTTTATTCTCCCTTTTCAAGGGAGAAGTGGTGCAAAATGCCTCAAATGAGAGTTAGCTTTGACTAGCCTAACCTGGAACCTTTTCTAACCAGGAACCTCCGTCGGATACGGAAGTACCAAAGGGGTAGGGAGCAGCTAGAGAAGGAGGCCAGCGAGGGAGAGAAAAAGTCCACGGAGAATGCTGAGAACCTTAAAATGGAATGTATGTTCAAGCTCAACTCATACAAGATGGTTTATGTCTTCAAGTCTGAGGACTACATGTACCGACGCACTGCCTTGCTGCGAGCTCACCAGGTATTCACCTCTCCTCCTATTTACTCATATTCCTCTCCCACTACCATCTTGGTGTAGTGGAGCTGTTCATATTACCCTTTGTGGCCTCATCCTTTTAATGGGCACAATCCTATTTGTGACTTGTTATTCTAGTCGGTTAAATTAGTAACCGTCCTCTAAATCAGTGGATCCCAAACTTTCACTCAGGCTCCCCTTCAAGCATTGGGGAACATTCCGCGCCCCCTCATGCACGTGCAATATTTCTGACTGTTCACAACCTTCTTGTTGGTGGAGAGAACGTTTCTCAGCTTTAAAGCTTATTTCCAGCAATTCTACACATTTTGTCACATGTTGCAGAGAAAAATTGTAACTTCTACATCTCGTTTTCTTACAATTTTATACGTTTTTCCATGTCAATTGTGTTTTCATGTGATAATTGAGTGACTCAAACATTACAACAAAATATATGGCTAAAAAACATTCGCTGACATGAATTAGTTGATCTGGACATTTCTGATAAATAGCTCTCTTATGCCGCGTTCACATGCAAATCGGAACTAGGAAACTCAAGCATTTCAGACTTGCTGATTCATTGAACGCGGCACGTATAACTACAACCAGGTTAACAAGTTGGGAATGTCAGCGTTGCCTAGTTGCTACTAGTTTGTGAACGTAACATAAGCTATGCAATGACTGACATGACAAGGAAAACTGATGCACTACCCATTTTTTAAATCGCACCTTGTGCATTTTACTATTACAACTTTCAAGAGTATGTTGAAAGCCGGACTGAGTTCCTTTTTGGGGTGGGACCCAATTGCCCCCTCTGCCAAACCCTTGCGTGCCTCAGTTTGGGAACCACTGCTCTAAAGGACCACCAATTGTGTGAGCAATACCATAGAAACCTATATTTGCTGTGTTGAGAGTTCTGTTTCTTTTAATGCAGTAGTATCATGACCACGGTGTCCCTCTCTCCTTTCCACCTGCAGTCACACGAGAGAGTGAGCACTCGGTTGCACAAGCGCTTCCAGGCCTGGGTCGACTTCTGGGTGAAGGAGCATGTCACTCGCGACATGGCCGCTGAGACCAACAAGTGGCTGATGGGAGAGGGGCGTGACGGCCTGGTGCCGTGCACCACCACCCGCGAGCTGGAGATCCTCCACTTCATGAACATCAACAAGTACCGGGTCAAATACGGCTCACCCTTCAAAGCACCATAACCCACCAGGATTGGAAGGGGGGTTTGGGATTATATACTAGGGTGGGTCAGGAATGGGTGAGGAGGAGAGGGCATATCAACAACTTTCTAAGGCTGATATGGGAGCACAACACACAACTAGGTCTTACCGGGGGCGACTGGATCACTGTTTTTAACCAGCGGTTTTAGCTGTGCACACTTTTGCAAGGCCTTCGGTGCCAAAATGTAGGGAGTTGTTCTGTTGGTTGAAGTCTAGCCACAGTCACTGACCTGAGCTCTTACCAGCAGACCAAACCACATCACAAATCATGGTCTTCGGGGCTTTGATAAAAGGCCTTTGGGACTTGCCCTGTGTGCTCCCTAGAGGTGCCTGCTAGGTTACAGCCTCACTTGTGCTCAGTCAGTAGGCTGGGGTTTGGTTTGTTTGTTATTGACAGACATAGTAATATATGAAGCCATCAGAATAAGGATTCTGTTGTCGAAGATTACTTGTGACGGTGTAACTGCGGTATCCGTGGAAAATAGTTTTGGGGGATAAGTGCACTTAACTATGACATGGATGGGGTTGAGTTTGAGTTGCCACGGTTTCAAGGGTGCATGGAGCTCAAAGCGGACTTTAGTTGAAACGATCTGGCACAGCCACGTCCCTGTGCTGGGGACAAATCACAATAACACATCACTTCAAAACGAGAACATGATGTTTCTTATTGGTCACCTTTCCTTTTCAAACACACGGGTGCATTAAGAGAACGAGGCCTGAGTCCCAAGCAGCGTTGTGAGGTGAAAAGCACTGTTGTGTTTAATGTAAAAAGACAAGTAGATTAGCCACACAACTCTGCTGTGTCTGACTGTAAAATTGTATAGCTTGTGAATGTCAGATTATGAAATGTATTGTGTGTGTATATATTTATTATAAGTATATAAACACAACTAATCCTGGCCAACCCTGATATTCAACCTTTTGAAGTTGCTGGCAATGCCCTACTACGCCAATACACCAGCTTGTACACATGAACCGAGATCATTATGGATGGACTATCCACACACTGTAAATAAACTGTACATAGTGTCAGACCTTTTTTATGACTAAGAACTGCGTTGTTGTGCTAGTAATACTTTCTAAGCTTACTGTGGACTTTAGTGAGAGGTGGCTGAAGTTAGTACGTATATGAAAAATAAAAATGCAAGACAGTTTTTACCAAAGGGAGTTGATTATGATAGTTGTTTTTTGTTTTTCCTTACTGTGTTTTTTTTTTTGTTCTTTGTAGTTAGAAATGTTCATTTGAAAAGTAGAAATGTATCCAGGTCTTTGTTTTTGAAATGGAAGTTTTATAAAATCTTAAATTTTTTTGAAGTTTGATTTTGGCTTTCATTTCAGTCGATATCACTGCCCATGTGGATATGCTGAACATACTCTCAATGGAGTGGCGCTGGGCTATTAGCAGATGGCCTGTATCCACAAAGCATCTCAGAAAAGGTCCTAGGAATCCTGTTTTAAAACCCGTTTTAAGCCAATCTCTATCAAATCGTTTCTGGATAATAATTAAGTACCTTATTGTGATTGTTTTCAATTAAAATGGTCAAAAATAATAAAATAGCTTCTTAGCAAAAGACTTGCTAGGGCTGTCTGGGAGTGGTCTGAGTGGTGAGGGAAAAATTGAACTAGCTGTTATTGGTGGAAAGGTTTGGAACTCGTTATTGGTCTATTAACTAATTTACCGCATGGTGATGTCACAATGGAAAGGCCTAAGCTCCAACCCCCCAAATCAGGATGACATTTCAGGCAGTCTTTTCAAACAGCTCTTACACGAAAAGGGCATTCTCATTTTCATGATTTCTAAGTATTATTCTGACCGCATGGTGTGGAAATGTATATAAAACACAGAAAAATCACATGTTTTACTGCACTGGGTATTTTACTCTTCTCTAAAGAATGTTTGGCATGTGATACTGGATGTACACTGAGTGTACAACACATGAACTGCTCTTTCCATGACAGACAGACCAGGTTAAAGCTACGATCCCTTATTGATGTCACTTCTTAAATCCACTTCAATCAGTGTAGATGAAGGGGAGGAGACAGATTTAAGGATTTTTAAGCTTTACGTAAAACGCTTTTCAACTTACTCAAAACGATTGTCACGATCAAGTCTTACAATGCATCTACCACAGTGCGTTTTTCCTGTTGACTTTAGTTTTACCGAAGTACCAATAGTTTGAGAACCTAAGGAACCTCTTACAAATTAATAAATATCCCATGAAAATGTTTTGGTGCAAAAGTCCTGGATGGTGAAACCAGCAGTTATCATAGACTGCCGTCTTTGTACCTTGAGTACCGATGTACATATTCTTCTGTTTTTAGCTGTCCAGGAAGCTGGCATTGGTTTGTGTGTGTGTGTGTGTGTGTGTGTATATATATAGATATCTATCTCAGCAAAAAAAAGAAACGTCACCTTTTCAGGACCCTGTCTTTCAAAGATTATTCATAAAAATCCAAATAACTTCTTGGGACACTGAAGAGGCCTTTACTTACTGACTCAAAAGATGCCCAGGGTCCCTGCTCATCTGTGTAAACGTGCCTTAGGCATGCTGCAAATGGGCATGAAGACTGCAGATGTGGCCAGGGCAATAAATTACAATGTCCGTACTGTGAGACGTCTAAGACAGCGCTACAGGGAGACAGGACGGACAGCTGATTGTCCTTGCAGTGGCAGACAACGTGTAACACCTGCACAGGATCGGGACAGGTACAGGATGGCAACAACTGCCCGAGTTGCTCCAGGAATGCACAATCCCTCCATTTAGTGCTCAGACTGTCCGCAATAGGCTAAGAGAGGCTGGACTGAGTGCTTGTAGGCCTGTTGTAAGGCAGGTCCTCACCAGGCAACAACGTCGCCTATGGGCACAAACCCATCATTGCTAGACCAAAAAAGTGCTCTTCACTGACATGTCACGATTTTGTCTCACCAGGGGTGATGGTCAGATTTGCATTTATCGTCGAAGGAATGAGCGTTACACCGAGGCTTGTACTCTGGAGCGGGATCAATTTGGAGGTGGAGGGTCTGGGGCGGTGTGTCACAGCATCATCGGACTGAGTTTGTTGTCATTGCAGGCAATCTCAATGCTGTGCGTTACAGGGAAGACATCCTCCTCCCTCATGTGGTACTCTTCCTGCAGGCTCATCATGACATGACCATCCTGCATGACAATGCCACCAGCCATACTGCTCGTTCTGTGTGTGATTTCCTGTAAGACAGGAATGTCAGTGTTCTGCCATGGCCAGCGCAGATCTCAATCCCATTGAGCATGTCTAGGACCTGTTGGATCTGAGCTAGGGCGCTAGGGCCGTTCCCCCTCAGAATGTCCGGGAACTTGCAGGTGCCTTGGAAGAGTTGGGTAATATCTCACAGCAAGAACTGGCAAATCTGGTGCAGTCCATGAGGAGGAGATGCACTGCAGTACTTAATGCAGCTGGTGGCCACACCAGATACTGTTACTTTTTTATTTTGACCCCCTCCCCCCCTTGTTCAGGGACACATTATTTAGGTTCTGTCAAGTCACATGTCTGTGGAACTTTGTTTATGTCAAATCTTGTTATGTTCATACAAATATTTATACATGTTAAGTTTGCTGAAATTAAACGCAGTTAAAAGTGAAAGGACGTTTCTTTTTTTGCTGAGTTTATATAAAAATAAATTGACTGCACTGGGCCTTTAAGACACTGCTCAGACAAACTGAGCCAGGAGTAAAATCAATTCATAGAAGTTTCTACGCTTGTATTCATGACCGTTTTGAGCTACCGGAAAGGAAAGATGGTGATGACGCTCAACGACGTTGTAAATAATGTCGGAAAAACAGTTTCGACGAGGCATCGGCAGCTATGAACTCTAGACAATCGCGGTAAATGTGACGATGGTAAAAAAAATATACACTACTAGTCAAAAGTTTGGTATACACTACTCATTCAAGGGTTTTTCTTTATTTTTACTATTTTCTTCATTGTAGAATAATAGTGAAGATGAAATAACACATGGATTCCTATAGTAACCAAAAAAGTTTTTAACAAATAAAAATATATTTTAGATTCTTCAAAGTAGCCATCCTTTGCCTTGATGACAGCTTTGCACACTTGGCATTCTCTCAACCAGCTTCATGAGGTAGTCACATGGAATGTATTTCTATTAATAAATGGTGTGCCTTGTTAATTTGTGGAATTCCTTTTTTATGAGTTTGAGTCAATCAGTTGTGTTGTGACAAGGTAGGGGTGGTATACAGAAGATAGGGCTATCTGGTAAAAGACCACATCCATATTGTGGCAAGAACCACTCAAATAAGCAAAGAGAAAGGACAGTCCATCATTACTTTAAGACATTTCAAGAACTAACATCAACCTCTATGATGAAACTGGCTCTCATGAGGACCGCCACTGGAAAGGAAGAATTCGCAGACGAGTAGGTAAACTACTACTACCCTCTGTATTATTGGCCAACGTGCAATCATTGGAAAACAAACTAGAGGTAGACTATACTACCAATGGGACATTTAAAACTGTAATAGTTTATGTTTCACCGAGACTAAACTGAACGACGACACTGATAATATAGAGCTGGCTGGCTTCTCCATGTTTCGGCAGGACGGGGTGGGGATGGGGGGGGGGTCTATTTGTCAACTTCTGGTACGCTATGTCTAATATTGAAGAATAATTGAGGTATTTCTCACCTGAGGTAGAATATCTCATGATAAGACTTCTCATTTATATTATTCATAGCCGTCTATTTAAACCGATGCTGGCACGAAGACCGCACTCGACGAGCTGTATAAGGCCATAAGCAAACAAGAAAATTCTCATCCAGAAGCGACGCTCCTAGTGGCCGGGGACTTGAATACAGGCAAACTTAAATCCGTTTGAACTCATTTCTACCATCATGTCACATGTGCAACCGGAGGGGGAAAAAAAAAACTAGACCACCTTTACTCCACACACAGAGATGCATACAAAGCTCTTCCTCGCCCTCCATTTGGCAAATATGACCATAATTCTATCCTCCTGATCCCTGCTTACATTCAAAAACTAAATCATGAACTACCAGTGACTCGCTCAATATGGAAGTGGTCAGATGATGCGGATGCTACGCTGCAGGACTGTTTTGCTACCACAGACTGGAATATGTTCTGGGATTCGTCCAATGGCATTGAGGAGTATACCACCTCAGTCACCGGCTTCAACAATAAGTGCATTGTTGACGTCGTCCCCACAGTGACCGTACGTACATTTCCCAACCAGAAGCCATGGATTACAAGCAATATCTGCATTGACCTAAAGGCTAGAGCTGGGACACTAATCCGGACACTTATTAGAAATCCCGCTATGCTCTCAGACTAACCATCAAACAGGCAATGCGTCAATACAGGACTAAGATTGAATCCTACTACACCGGCTCTGACGCTCGTTGGATGTGGCATGGCTTGAAAACTATTACGGACTACAAAGAACAACCCAGCCAGGAGCTGCCTAGTGATGCAAGCCTACCAGACGAGCTAATTGCATTTTATGCTTGCTTTGATGCAAGCAACACTGAAGCAAGCATGAGAGCATCAGTTGTTCCAAATGACTGTATGGTCATGCTCTCCGTAGCCAATGTGAGCAAGACCTTTTAAACAGGTCAACGTTCACAAAGCCGTGGGGCCAGACATATTACGAGGATGTGTACTCAAAGCATGTGCGGACCAACTGGCAAGTGTTTTCACTGACAATTTCACCCTCTCCCTGGCTGAGTATGTAATACCTACATGTTTCAAGCAGACCGCCATAGTCCCTGTGCTCAAGAACACGAAGATAGCCTGCCTAAATTATTACCGCCCCGTAGCACACGTCGGTAGCCATGAAGTGCTTTGAAAGGCTGGTCATGGCTCACATCAACACCACTCACATCAACACCATCATGCCAGAAACCCTAGACCCACTCTAATTCGTATACCGCCCCAACAGATCCACAGATAACGCAACCTCAATCACACTCCCCACCTGGACAAAAGGAACACCTATGTGAGAAAGCTGTTCATTGACTACAGCTCAGCGTTCAACACCATAGTCCCCACAAAGCTCATCACTAAGCTAAGGACCCTGGGACACCTCCCTCTGCAACTGGATCCTGGACTTCCTGACGGGCTGCCCCCAGGTGGTTAGGGTAGGTAACAACACATCCGCCACACTGAACTTCAACACTGGGAGCCCCCAGGAGTGCTTGCTTTGTCCTCTCCTGTACTCCCTGTTCACACACAACTTCGTGGCCAAGTACAACTCCAACACCATCATTAAGTTTGCTGACAACACAACAGTTGTAGACCTGATCACCGACAACAATGAGACAGCCTATAGAGAGGAGGTCAGAGACCTGGCAGTGGGGTGCCAGGACAACAAACTCTCAATGTGAGCAAGACAAAGGAGCTGATCGTGGACTACAGGAAAAGGAGGGCCAAACAGGCCCCCATTAACATCGACGGTACTGAAGTGGAGCGGGTCGAGAGTTTCAAGTTCCTTGGTGTCCACATCAACAACAAACTATCATGGTCCAAACACACCAAGACAGTTGTGAAGAGGGCACAACAACACCTTTTCCCCCAAAGTAGACAGAAAATATTTGTCATGTGTCCCCATTCTCAAAAACTTCTACAGCTGTCCCATGGAGAGCAGCTTGACCGGTTCCATCACTGCCTGGTATGGCAACTGCCTGGCATCTGACCGTAAGGCGCTACAGAGGGTAGTGCGTATGACTCAGTACGTCACTGGGGCCAAGCTTCCTGACATCCAGGATCTATATACTAGGTGTTGTCAGAGGAAGGCCCTAAAAATTGTCAAAGACTCCCATCACCCAAGTCATAGATTGTTCTCTCTGCTACCGGAGCGCCAAGTCTAGGACCAAAAGGCTCCTTAACAGCTTCTACCCCCAAGCCATAAGACTGCTGAATAACTAATCAAATGGCCACCCAGACTATGTACGTTTACTCCCCCCCATTGTTTTTACACTGCTGCTACTCTCTGTGTATTATCTATGCAGAGTCACTTTACAAATTACCTCGACTAACCTGTACCCCTGCACATTGACTCGGTACCGGTACCCCTTGTATATAGCCTCGTTATTGTTTATGTAAATGTTTTTATTTTATTTTTTACTTTGCTTTATCCAGTAAATATTTTATTAACTCTATTTCTTGAACTGCATTGTTGGTTAAGGGCTTGTAAGTAAGCATTTCACGGTAAGGTCTACTACACCTGTTGTATTTGGCGCATGTGACAAATAAAATTTGATTTGATCTTGCGCTTAGTGGGACTTTAATTTCTTTTTCAACAGGACAATGTCCCAACACATCTCCAGGCTGTGTAAGGGCTATTTGACCAAGAAGGAGGGTGATGGAGTCCAGCATCAGATGACCTGGCTTCCACAATCACTCGACCTCAACCCAATTGAGATAGTTGGGATGAGTTGGACCGTGGAGTGAATGAAAAGCAGCCAACAAGTGCTCAGCGTATGTGGGAACTCCTTCAAGACTGTTGGAAAAGCATTCCAGGTGAAACTGGCTGAGAGAATGCCAAGAGTGTGCAAAGCTGTAATCAAGGCAAAGAGTGGCTACTTTGAAGAATCTCAAATATAAAATATATTTAGATTTGTTTCACACTTTTTTTGGTTACGACATGGCTCTGTGTTATTTCATAGTGTTGATGTCTTCACTATTATTCTACAATGTAGAAAATAGTCTAAATAAAGAGAAACCCTTGAATGAGTCTGTTTGTCCAAACATTTGACTGGTACCGTATATCACTTTCACCTGACACGATCACTTTGCCTACTCTCAATTATTGGCTAGTATGTTTTCATGAGTACCGTTATATCAACACACTCGTCACTCCCGTTTAGCTACTCTCAATCGCTTGGCAAAGTTGTCAAGTCACTTGCTGATAATGTTGCATAAAATGTTTAAAAGTGCTATCATTTTCATTGAACTAAATCAAAGTTAATAGGCCCTAAGATGCCTTCATTTGCCCAATTTATAGGCATGCGTGCCCAATTTAGGCATATTTTAAACAATGTGATATTGTGCTCCAAATAGATGTATTAAAATAACATGTAGGTTAAATAATATATATTTTAAAAACAGCTTATTTATTAGCCAGTGTGGTTAGGTATATTATGTGAAATAGGGCTCATGAGAAATCATTTTCAAAAGTGCAAGATACTGTTGCATGTAGGTCTAGATTATTTATGCATTGATCATATAGGAATATCAAAACATTCTTTCAACATCTCCACTGACTTGCTGCCCTTTTCTATTATCAAGACACCTACTGGTTAACTGGTTAGGACAGTTTGTGAAATATGTTCTACTCTGAGACGCTTTGTGGATACGCCCTCAGTTTATTCTTGCAGTCCCTAGGCAGCAAGAAAAATTGAACGAAGTATAATTTCTTCGCAAAGGTCTCTCACCCTGGATAGATTTATTCTGTGTGTGTGTATGTATATATATATATACACACACACACACAGTACCAGTCAAAAGTTTGGACACAAATGCGCTTTCAAGGATTTTATTTTATTTTTACAATTTTCTACATTGTTAAATAGTAGTGAAGACATAAAATATGAAATAACACATATGGAATCATGTAGTACCCCAAAAAGTGTTAAATAACTCTAAATATATTAGATTCTTTGAAGTAGCCACCCTTTGCCTTGATGACAGCTTTTCACACTCTTGGCATTCTCAACCAGCTTCATGAGGAATGCTTTTCCAACAGTCTTGAAGGAGTTCCCACATATGCTGAGCACTTGTTGGCTGCTGTTCCTTCACTCTGCGGTCCGACTCATCCCAAACCATCTCAATTGGGTTGAGATCGGGTGATTGTGGAGGCCAGGTCATCTGATGCAGCGCTCCATCACTCTCCTTGGTCAAATAGCCCTTACACAGCCTGAAGGTTTGTCCAGTTGAAAAACAAAATAGTCCCACTAAGCGCTAATCTATACGGGATGGTGTATCGCTGCAGAATGCTCTGATGACCATGCTGGTTAATATTGCCTTGAATTCTAAATAAATAACTGACAGTGTCACCAGCAAAGCACCATCCCACCTCCATGCTTCACGGTGGAAACCACACATGCTGAGATCATCCATTCATCTACTCTGCGTCACACAAAGACACAGCGGTTGGAACCAAAAATCTCATATTTGGACTCCTCAGACCAAGGGGCAGATTTCCACTGGTCTAATGTCCATTGCTAGTGTTTCTTGGCCCAAACAAGTCTCTTCTTATTGGTGTCCTTTAGTAGTGGTGTCTTTGCAGGAATTTGACCATGAAGGCCTGATTCACACAGTCTCCTCTAAACAGTTGATGTTGAGATGTCTATATCTTGAACTCTGTGAAGCATTAATTTTGGCTGCAATCTGAGGTGCAGTTAACTCTAATGAACATCCTCTGCAGCAGAGGTGACTCTGGGTCTTCCTTTCTGTTGGCGGTCCTCATGAGAGCCAGTTTCATCATAGCGCTTGATAGTTTTTACGACTTCACTTGCAGAAACTTTCAAAGTTCAAGGCACACTTAACCAGCATGGCTACTAAAGTAGATACGCCATCCCATCTGGTTTGCTCTTAGTGGGACTATCATTTGTTTTTCAACAGGACAATGACCCAACACACCTCAAGGTTGTGTAAGGGCTATTTTATCAAGAAGGAGAGTGATGGTGCAGCATCAGATGACCTGGACTCCACAATCTCCCAACCTCAACCAAATTGAGAGAGTTTGGGATGAGTCGGACCGCAGAGTTAAGGAAAAGCAGCTAACAAGTGCTCAGCATATGGGCATGTACTGTTATAATCTCCACCCGGCACAGCCAGAAGATGACATGACACCCCTCAGAGCCTGGTTCCTCTCTAGGTTTTTTCCTAGCCACCGTGCTTCTACATCTGCATTGCTTGCTGTTTGGTGTTTTAGGCTGGGTTTCTGTATAGCACTTTGTGACATCGGCTGATGTAAAAAGGACTTTATAAATAAATGTGATTGATTGATATGTGGGAACTCCTTCAAGACTGTTGGAAAAGCATTCCAGTTGAAGCTGATTTAGAAAATGCCAAGTGTGCAAAGCTTTCATCAAGGCAAAGGGTGGCTATTTGAAGAATCTCAAATATAAAATTATATTTAGATTTGCTTAACACTTTTTTGGTTACTACATGATTCTATGTGTTATTTCATAGTTTTGATGTCTTCACTATTATTCTACAGTGTAAATAATAGTAAAAAATAATGAAAAACCCTTGAATGAGTAGGTGTTCTAAAACTTTTGACCGGTTGTGTGTGTGTGTGTGTGTGTGTGTGTGTGTGTGTGTGTGTGTGTGTGTGTGTGTGTGTGTGTGTGTGTGTGTGTGTGTGTGTGTGTACACATAAAAAAAACGAAAAAGTCACTTGAGCATGTATTTTCTGTGGATCATAGCCCCTTTATTTCAACATTATTTAAAATAATAATAAAAAATGACATTTGCAGCTGATATACCCTGTCTTGAGGGTTTGTTTAAAAATATATATATTTGTAATGGATACAAACACTATGTAGCTACTAAACAAAATGCAGATAATTGTGTGTGTGTGGGTTACAGAGATGAGGTAGTCATTCAAAAATCATGTTAAACACTATTATTGCACACAGAGTCCATGCTACTTACGTGACTTGTTAAGAAAATGTTTACTCCTGAACTTTAGGCTTGCCATAACAAAGGGGTCGAATACTTATTGCCTCAAGACATGTCAGCTTTCCATTTTTTATGAATTTGTAAACATTTCAAAAATCATAATTCCACTTTGGGGTTATGTCTTATTATGTGTAGGCCACCTCTCTGAAGAGGGAAGTTGTAGGGAGAATCGGCAACATACTAGAAAGGTGTATGTAGTCGATCAGTTAACTTTTTTTGTTTCGACCATGAAGAGCGCTAACAGATTTTTGGCCGTAAGCCTTTGACAGTGTGTGCCCATGTCATTGACTGTAATCATTGTTCATCCATTTTCATGTTGAGAACATAGGAACTATCCCAATCTGAGTCTATTGCTGACCACAGACTTCTGTGTGGAGATTTGGTGGGCTATTTATTATAGTGTTATCGTAGTACTGTTTAGCCGCTGGGGGATGTTGTAGGATAGGATGTGTGTCTTGTTCCAAACGCAAAGAAATGTACACGCATGCAATGTTCTTATTTTCCAGCAGATGGCGTTGTTTCACCATCTAACTCAAGTTATATACCAGTGTACATTATAGTTGTTGATGAGCAGCATTGCCCATAGAAAATAATCATAATATACCAGTAATGTAAAGTGGTCAACCAAAGTAGATTGTGATGGTAGTTGGTCTCAGTCACCAACAAAAATTTTACTAAATATATACTGGGAATGTTTGTGAATGTAAGTACATCTGCACTATATCTGTGTATTCCAAGGTGCATAGGCGCCTGAGCAATGGCATTAAATGAGCAGCTGCATCCCCACTTTCAAATTAGAGGTGCAAACATGTTTTTTACCTGAGATGTGTCAACGTCCATTGGGTAATTTGTGATTTTCAATGATTAGTAATATTATGAGCTCGTCTATATTAAAATGGATATGTGAATTTGATATATTATATAAAAATGAACAGATTGCATTTTGCACCACCTCCCCCTGTCGCCTCAAGATTAATGGTTTTGCCCAGTGGAAAGTTTTTTTTCCCTCCACGTTTGTATCGTTGTTTCATGTCCGATGATGGGCACGGGCATGACTGATTCGTCTTCGATGTATAGCAGCCTCTGGGAGAATCTCAATAGCTTGCGTCCTCTCTCCACGCCTCCTTCTCAAAACCCATTGGTGGAGAAGGTCAGAGGGTAGGGACCTCTGGCTTTCTCATCCAATGGATTTTGAGAAGGAGAGTACGCAAGGAGGATGCAATTGAGATTTTCCCACTGACTCTGAGTAGCCTTCCATCAGCCTACGTAAGGTTGCACCTTTGCAGGAAACTGCATGTGCGGTAGCTAATATTACATGATTAAATCTGTAATAAAAAAAAAGGATCCCCAAGCTGTTTACATTCTGCATTTTTGCCATCTATTTTCTCAACATCAATCGGTTAAATCACATTGTTAAAATGTTTTTATTCAGTTACAAATGTAAGAGTCCTGGCTGAGCCCCATATGCGAGCACACCATGGCCACTTCGCGGTTAAAATGTAGCCAAGCTGTGTCTGTGTGCGCCAATGCACAAATTGGAAAAAACACGGTAATTGTACCTCGATAAAACAGCTCTGCTTTGCTTGGTAAGTAATATCGCCCAAATAAGACATTTCTACCTTCGTTGCATCAAATATGTAGCTGTCTCTAAAATGACGTTGGAGGCGGTTTATGGTAGAGAAATTAACATTAAATTCTCTGGCGACAGCTCTAGTGGATATTGCTGCAGTCAGCATGCCAATTGCACGCTCCCTCAACTTCAGACATCTGTGGCTTGTGTGACAAAACTGCACAAGGGGGCCTTTTGTTGTCCCCCAGCACAAGGTGCACCTGTGTAATGACCATGCTGTTTAATCAGCTTCTAGGTATGCCACAACTGTCAGGTGGATTAACTTAGCAAAGGAGAAATGCTCACTAACGGGGATTTAAACAAATTTGTGCAAAACATTTTAGAGAAATAAGCTTTTTGTGCATGTGTTTTTTATTTCAGGTCATGAAACATAAGACCAACACTTTACATCTTGCGTTTAATACTTTTTGTTCAGCTTAATATATTGTGACTAAACCTATGAAAAACAGTTGTTCTGTTCATAAATATGGATTCCCTCTGTGATAAAACAGAAGAATTGCAGGATTCTTTTTTTTGCACCCCCACTTTCAGACAAAAAAAGTCAGGCGTCTTGCCAAGATTGATTTAGGACATTTGGCTCATTAAGTAAACAGTTACCAAGCTTGGCGTGTACAAAAAGTGGTTGGACATATCCTTTTACATGAGCACCCGGTTGTGTCCGAAGACACCGAATAAATTCCTTTCCTCATCCCGTCACTTTCCTGACCAATGATGGATGAAAATACTGGATCGGTTCCATTAAATTACTCTCACAGACCAGTGGTCATGGAGAAAAAACGAGACAAAGAAAAAGCCCCTCAAGGTTATTGGGACATGCCATATAGGTCACACACTTTTTTTCAGTGCAGCTGTGTACACAATCTGATGGGGTGGCTGGGGCTGAGGGGACCTCACTGGGACTGAGCTCAGTCTGGCTGGCCAGCGAGCCCTGGGTGGTGCACCACAACTGGCACAGATCCGATGAGGCCGGACAGGTGAGAGATAAACCCAGTCCCCCACCCCTCTCTGTTCCCCCCTGACCCAGTTACCACTTGTAGCGCCGGGGCCCTGACGAGGAGCCGGACTGACACATGCCCACAGAATCCCCCTTCTCCCACCGGCAGAGGTAATGAGTTCTGTTAAAAGGGAAAGCAGGAGAGGGGGTTGTAATTTTCCCCAAAGTCCTTCTGCATGTTTATGCGTCAGAGTGCATGCTTCCCAACTTCCAACAGTGTTTGAACGGCCCCTAATGGTGGCCCAGCGTATACAAAGTTTGACTCTCAGAGCAGGCTGCTGTTGGAACTACAGATTAGGTATTGTCTCTGAAACAAGAGGCTCCTCACTGTCAAAGCTGCCAATGAACTCACTGATTGGCAAACATTGGCGAATGCTGTTTACTTCTCCAGTATGTCATGGGACAGAGTCTTTTCTCTTCTGGAGCATGGGGGTGGATTTCCTCTCATTCATTCTCTGTCCAGTGCACTACGCAGCCAAGACAAAGTGCTCCTGGTACCTCAAAAAAGTCACCTTGGAACAGCAAGTCCCATCCTCATTCATTATTTTTTCTTTATTGCAACAATGTTCTTCTTTTCACAACTGCAGTGGGTATTCTCTGCACACTCTAGCCGGGGGATACTCCAGATCTGAACTATAATGAGGGCTTTCCATGCTGTGTTGAGGCCCCCCACCTCCCGGCTCCTTCACAGCAATGGGGTTAGTCAGGAGTAGTCTGGCAATTTTGCATAACCACTGCAGCCTTCTGTAGTACAGTCACTCTCAAGCACTCTACCAAAGTTTTCGCACACCAATTTTCAATGTATGTGTGCATTGTTATAGCAAACAAGTGCTTTTTATCCGTAACAAAACTGAATCAGTCACAACGTAGATGGGGTGTAAAGGCTACAATTGAATGGAGGACTGCCTCATGTTAAATATGCAATCAGAGGGGGAAAAACTCTGGACCACCTTTACTCCACACACAGAGACGCATACAAAGCTCTCCCTCGGCCTCCATTTGGCAAATCTGATCATAATTTGATCCTCTTGATTCCCGTGACAAGCAAAAATTAAAGCAGGAAGCACCAGTGACTAGATCAATAAAAAAGTGGTCAGATGAAGCAGATGCTAAGCAACAGGACTATTTTGCTAGCACAGACTGGAATATGTTCTGGGATCCCTCCAATGAAATTGAGGAGTACACCACATCAGTCATTGGCTTCATTAATAAGAGCACCGATGACGTCGTACCCACAGTGACCGTACGTGCATACCCCAACCAGAAGCCATGGATTACAGGTAACATCTGCACTGAGCTAAAGGCTAGAGCTGCCGCTTTTGAGGAGCGGGACTCTAACCCAGAGGCTTATAAGAAATCCCGCTATGCCCTCAGACAAACCATCAAATAGGCAAAGCAGGACTAAGATCGAATTGTACTACACCGGGTCTGCCGCTCGTCGGTGTGGCAGGGCTTGCAAACCTTTACAGACTACAAAGGGAAGCACAGCCGAGAGCTGCCCAGTGACCCGAGCCTACCAGACGAGCTAACTGCTTCTATGTTCGCTTCGAGGCAAATAACACTGAAACATGCATGAGAGCTCCAGCTGTTCCAGAATACTGTGTGATCACGCTCTCCGCAGCCGATGACCTTTAAACAGGTCAACATTCACAAGGCCGCAGGGCCAGACGGATTACCAGGACGTGTACTGCGAGCATGCGCTGACCAACTGGCAAGTGTCTTCACTGACATTTTCATCCTCTTCCTGTCCAAGTCTGTAATACCAACATGTTTTAAGCAGACCACAATAGTGCCTGTGCCCAAGAACACTAAGGTAACCTGCCTAAATGACTAGCGACCTGTAGCACTTACGTCTGTAGCCATGAAGTGCTTCCAGAAACCCTAGACCCATTCCAATTTGCATACGGCCCCAACAGATCCACCGACGATGCCATCTCTATTGCACTCCACACTGCCCTTTCCCACCTGGACAAAAGGAACACCTATGTAAGAATGCTATTCATTGACTACAGCTCAGCGTTCAACACCATAGTGCCCTCAAAGCTCATCTATAAGCTAAAGACCCTGGGACTAAACACCCCCCTCTGCAACTCGATCCTGGTCTTCCTGACGGGCCGCCCCCAGGTTGTAAGGGTAGGTAACTACACATCCCCCACTCCAGGCTGTGTAAGGGCTATTTTATCAAGAAGGAGAGTGATGGTGCAGCATCAGATGACCTGGCCTCCACAATCTCCCAACCTCAACCAAATTGAGAGAGTTTGGGATGAGTCGGACCGCCACACATCCGCCTGTTCACTCATGGCTGCATGGCCAGGCACGACTCCAACACCATCATTAACCCTTGTGTTGTCTTAAGGGTAACAAATGATCCACCGCTATGTTTAACAGAAGAAAAAAAACCTAAATGATATTTTTTCAGCTTGAGATTTGATGACTTTTCCTAGAATAACCCCAACATTAGAAAAAGTGAAACATTGTCTTTGTTCATATTTCCATGAAAGCTGTACACCACCAGGGTACAAAGATTGTCTTTGGGTCATTTTTGACCCAGCAGTTATAAAATCATTTACACACCACAAAAATCAGAAAGACACACACACACACGCACAATGAGAAATTAAGATTGTGTGCTACTGATTGAACTCAGCCAGCAGCTCCTGAAGAGGAAGATCACCATGGTTGGCACAGTTAAAAAGAACAAGCCTGAGCTCCCCCCTGCACTCCTCGCAACATGGGGGAGAGAGGCCTTCTCATCAAAGTTTGCCTTCACCCCACCACCACTCTAGTTTCTTACCTCCCATAGAGGAACAAGAATGTGGTCCTCCTGAGCACACTGCACAAAACGGCTAGAATCGGTGATCGTGGGACATCAACCACAACAAAGGAGGCGTGGACAACCTGGACAAGGTGATTGGAACTTACAGATGCAGAAGGATGACTGCTTGCTGGCCCCTGGTCATCTTCCATAACATCCTTGATGTGTCCTCATGGAACAAGATCAACCCTACCTGGATGCCTGATAAGCGGAACAAGAGGAGGGTGTTCCTGGAGCAGCTGGAAAAGGCACTTGTAACCCCACACATTCAAAGAAGGGAGTGCTTCCCCCGCACAGCAGCCTCTGCAGCGCTTGTGAAAGCTGTTCAGGGGGCTGAATCTTGTCCTGATCCACCTGAGGCTGCAGCTGGAGCAGGCAAGAGGAGGAGATCAAATTCTGCTCCCAAAAGAAGGACTGTAAAACAAATACTATGTGCTACACGTGATAAATACAGTTAAAGTCGGAAGTTTACATACACCTTAGCCAAATACATTTAAACTCCGTATTTCACAATTCCTGACATTTAATCCTAGTACAATTTCCCTGTCGTAGGTCAGTTAGGATCACCACTTTATTTTAAGAATGTGAAATGTCAGAGTAATAGTAGAGCATTTTTTTAGTTCAGCTTTTATTTATTTCATCACATTCCCAGTGGGTCAGAAGTTTACATACACTCAATTAGTATTTGGTAGCATTGCCTTTCAATTGTTTAACTTGGGTCATATGTTTTGGGTAGCCTTCCGCAAGCTTCCCACAAAAAGTTGGGCGAATTTTGGCCACAGAGCTGGTGTAACTGAGTCAGGTTTGTTGGCCTCCTTGCTCGCACACACTTTTTCAGTTCTGCCCACAAGTTTTCTATGGGATTGAGGCCAGGGCTTTCTGACGGCCACTCCAATACCTTGACTTTGTTGTCCTTAAGCCATTTTGCCACAACTTTGGAAGTATGCTTGGGGTCATTGTCCATTTGAAAGACCCATTTGCAACCAAGCTTTAACTTCCTGACTGACGTCTTGAAATGTTGCTTCAATATATCCACCTAATTTTCCTTCCTCATGATGCCATCTATTTTGTGAAGTGCACCAGTCCCTCCTGCAGCAAAGCACCCCCACAACATGATGCTGCCACCCCCGTGCTTCACCATTGGGAGGGTGTTCTTCGGCTTGCAAGCGTCCCCCTTTTTCCTCCAAACATAACCATGGTCATTATGTCCAAACAGCTCTATTTTTGTTTCATCAGACCAGAGCACATTTCTCCAAAAAGTAAGATCTTTGTCCCCATGTGCAGTTGCAAACCGTAGTCGGGCTTTTTTATGGTGGTTTTAGAGCAGAAGATGACTTCTTTGCGGAGTGGCCTTTCAGGTCATGTCGATATAGGACTAGTTTTACTGTGGATATAGATACTTTTGCAACTGTTTCCTCCAGCATCTTCACAGGTCCTTTGATATTGTTCTGGGATTGATTTGCACTTTTCGCACCAAAGTACGTTCATCTCTAGGAGACAAAACGCGTCTCCTTCCTGAGCGGTATGATGGCTGCGTGGTCCCATAGTGTTTATACTTGTGTACTATTGTTTGTACAAATGAACGTTGCACCTTCAGGCATTTA
This sequence comes from Oncorhynchus tshawytscha, assembly GCF_018296145.1. Classification (NCBI taxonomy): domain Eukaryota; kingdom Metazoa; phylum Chordata; class Actinopteri; order Salmoniformes; family Salmonidae; genus Oncorhynchus; species Oncorhynchus tshawytscha. The sequence continues at coordinate 8,352,496 of NC_056447.1, read as the reverse complement.
GAAATTGCTCCCAAGGATGAACCAGATTTGTGGAGGTCTACAATTCTTTTCTGAGGTCTTGGCTGATTTCTTTTAATTGTCCCATGGTGTCAAGCAAAGAGGCACTAAGTTTGAAGGTAGGCCTTGCAATACATCCACAAGTACACCTCCAATTGACTCAAATCATGTCAATTAGCCTATCAGAAGCTTCTAAAGCCATGACACCATTTTCTGGAATATTCCAAGCTGTTAAAAGGCACAGTCAACTTAGTGTATGTAAACTTCTGACCCACGGAAATTGTGATACAGTGAATTATAAGTGAAATAATCTGTCTGTAAACAATTGTTGGTAACATTTCTTGTGTCATGCACAAAGTAGATGTCCTAACCGACTTGCCAAAAATGATAGTTTGTTAACAAGAAATCTGTGGAGTGGTTGAAAAACTAGTTTTAATGACTCCAACCTAAGTGTATGTAAATTTCCGACTTCAACTGTACGTCTGCAAAGTCCATGCACACACACTTGCATACTGTCCTACATGTGCTAATTAGAGTTGGATTCATGTTTTTGTTTTGAATCAATTATCTTATTTTATTCTTGTTTATTGTTGTTGTTTTTACACGTTGGGTTGGGGCAATGGTTAAAAAAATGGGAGATGACTAGTATTTTGTAGTTGAATTCCTCATTGTACAGTGCAGTATATGTACCAAGATGGCATAGCAATCAGACGTCCTTTGTCCTCGTCGTGTATATATATTTGTATATATATTTACATCTTTCTTCGCATATCTTTTATATATTTTATTTTCCAAAAACTCAACTGTTTTGTACAACACGACTCCGACCAGAACATACCGGACCTATTTTTCTCTCCATATCCCCGGATTTCAACCTCAAGCTCTGGACATTTACACCTGGATCTCGCAGCTAGCTAGCTGCTATCCGTGTGATTATTGGCTTACGTCGATCCCGGAGCAAACATCAATTATTCCAGAGCTAGCCAGCTGAAGAGTTCCATCAGCCACTCCTGGGCTACAAGCACCTATCCGGACCCGTTTTACTTCCGATGCGGTACCCCACCGGCCCTTCACACCTGGACTACCGACGTTATCTGCCCGAGGGAGTTATCCAACTGGCCCCTCCATCGCGACGTTACCTGAACGCCCATCTGCGGCCCACTAATCGTTAGCTGTCTTATCGGCTGCTATCTGAATAGGTCTATCGGACAATTTTTCTTTGGTCACTATAACTATATCTATTTTGCCATTTGGATTGATCCCCTCTACCACACGGAACCCCACTAATCTACCGACAGAAACACACGAGGTGGCTAAAAACAGGCCTCAATTCTATGCTAGCTTGCTACTGATGGCCCGGCTAGCTGTCTGAATCGCTGTGACCCCAACCAACCTCACTACTCACTGGACCCATATGATCACTCGACTAAGCATGCCTCTCCTTAATGTAAATGTACCTTGTCCATTGCTGTTCTGGTTAGTGTTTATTGGCTTATTTCACTGTAGAGCCTCTAGCCCTGCTCATTATACCTTATCCAACCTTTCAGTTCCACCACCCACACATGCAATGATATCTCCTGGTTTCAATGATGTTTCTAGAGACTATCTCTCTCATCACTCAATACCTAGGTTTACCTCCACTGTATTCACATCCTACCATACCTTTGTCTGTACATTATACCTTGAAGCTATTTTATGACCCCGGAAACCTCCTTTTACTCTCTGTTCCGGACGTTCTAGACGACCAATTCTCATAGCTTTTAGCCTTACCCTTATCCTACTCCTCCTCTGTTCCTCTGGTGATGTAGAGGTGAATCCAGGCCCTGCAATGCCTAGCTCCACTCCTATTCTCCAGGCGCTTTCTTTTAATGACTTCTGTAACCGTAATAGCCTTGGTTTCATGCATGTTAACATTAGAAGCCTCCTCCCTAAGTTTGTTTTATTCACTGCTTTAGCACACTCTGCCAACCTGGATGTTTTAGCCGTGTCTGAATCCTGGCTTAGGAAGACCACCAAAAATTCTGAAAACTTCATCCCTAACTACAACATTTTCAGACAAGATAGAACGGCCAAAGGGGGTGGTGTTGCAATCTACTGCAAAGATAGCCTACCCAAACAATTTGAACTTCTACTTTTAAAAATCCACCTCTCTAAAAACAAGTCTCTCACCGTTGCCGCCTGCTATAGACCACCCTCTGCCCCCAGCTGTGCTCTGGACACCATACGTGAGCTGATTGCCCCCCATCTATCTTCAGAGCTCGTGCTGCTAGGCAACCTAAACTGGAACATGCTTAACACCCCAGGCATCCTACAATCTAAGCTTGATGCCCTCAATCTCACACAAATTATCAATGAACCTACCAGGTACCACCCCAAAGCCGTAAACACGGGCACCCTCATAGATATCATCCTAACCAACTTGCCCTCTAAATACACCTCTGCTGTTTTCAACCAAGATCTCAGCAATCACTGCCTCATTGCCTGCATCCGTAATGGGTCAGCGGTCAAACGACCTCCACTCATCACTGTCAAACGCTCCCTGAAACACTTCAGCGAGCAGGCCATTCTAATCGATCTGGCAGGGGTATCCTGGAAGGATATTGATCTCATCCCGTCAGTAGAGGATGCCTGTTTTTTTTAAAATGCCTTCCTCACCATCTTAAATAAGCATGCCCCATTCAAGAAATTTAGAACCAGGAACAGATATAGCCCTTGGTTCTCTCCAGACCTGACTGCCCTTAACCAACACAAATGGCGTTTTGCATTAGCATCGAACGGCCCCTGTGATATACAACTTTCAGGGAAGCTAGAAACCAATATACACAGGCAGTTAGAAAATTCAAGGCTAGCTTTTTCAAGCAGAAATTTGCTTCCTGCAACACAAACTCAAAAAAGTTCTGGGATACTGTAAAGTCCATGGAGAATAAGAACACCTCCTCCCAGCTGCCCACTGCACTGAGGATAGGAAACACTGTCACCACTGATAAATCCACTATAATTGAGCATTTCAATAAGCATTTTTCTACGGCTGGCCATGCTTTCCACCTGGCAACCCCAACCCCGATCAACAGCACATCACTCCCCACAACAACTCGCCCAAGCCTTCCACATTTCTCCTTCTCCCAAATCCAGTCAGCTGATGTTCTGAAAGTGCTCCAAAATCTGGACCCCTACAAATCAGCCGGGCTAGACAGTCTGGACCCTTTCTTTCTTTCTTTCTTTCTTTCTTTCTAAAATTATCTGCCAAATGTTTTTGCAACCCCTATTACTAGCCTGTTCAACCTCCCTTTCGTGTCGTCTGAGATTCCCAAAGATTGGAAAGCCGCTGCGGCAACCCCCCCTTCAAGGGGGGGAACACTCTTGACCCAAACTGCTACAGACCTATATCTATCCTACCCTGCCTTTCTAAGGCCTTCGAAAGCCAAGTCAACAAACAGATTACCGACCATTTTGAATCACACCATACCTTCTCCGCTATGCAATCTGGTTTCAGAGCTGGTCATGGGTGCACCTCAGCTACGCTCAAGGTCCTAAACGATATCTTAACCGTCATCGATAAGAAACAATACTGTGCAGCCGTATTCATTAACCTGGCCAAGGCTTTCGACTCTGTCAATCACCACATCCTCATCGGCAGACTCGATAGCCTTGGTTTCTCAAATGATTGCCTCACCTGGTTCACCAACTACTTCTCTGATAGAGTTCAGCGTGTCAAATCGGAGGGCCTGTAGTCCGGGCCCCTGGCAGTCTATGGGGGTGCCACAGGGTTCAATTCTTGGACCAACTCTCTTCTCTGTGTACATCAATGATGGCGCTCTTGCTGCTGGTGAGTCTCTGATCCACATCTAAGCAGACGACACCATTCTGTATACTTCTGGCCCTTCTTTGGACACTGTGTTAACAACCCTCCAGACTAGCTTCAATGCCATACAACTCTCCTTCCGTGGCCTACAATTGCTCTTAAATACAAGTAAAACTAAATGCATGCTCTTCAACCGATCGCTGCCTGCACCTGCCCGCCCGTCCAACATCACTACTCTGGACGGTTCTGACTTAGAATATGTGGACAACTACAAATACCTAGGTGTCTGGTTAGACTGTAAACTCTCCTTCCAGACTCATATTAAACATCTCCAATCCAAAGTTAAATCTAGAATTGGCTTCCTATTTCGCAAAAAAGCATCCTTCACTCATGCTGCCAAACGTACCCTTGTAAAACTGACCATCCTACCGATCCTCGAATTCGGCGATGTCATTTACAAAATATCCTCCAATACCCTACTCAATAAATGTAATGCAGTCTATTACAGTGCCATCCGTTTTGTCACCAAAGCCCCATATACTACCCACCACTGCGACCTGTACGCTCTTGTTGGCTGGCCCTCGCTTCATACTCATCGCCAAACCCACTGGCTCCAGGTCATCTACAAGACCCTGCTAGGTAAAGGGTCCCCTTATCTCAGCTCGCTGGTCACCATAGCAGCACCCACCTATAGCACACGCTCCAGCAGGTATATCTCTCTGGTCACCCCCAAAGCCAATTCTTCCTTTGGCCGCCTCTCTTTCCAGTTCTCTGCTGCCAATGACTGGAATGAACTACAAAAATCTCTGAAACTGGAAACACTTATCTCCCTCACTAGCTTTAAGCACCAGCTGTCAGAGCAGCTCACAGATTACTGCACCTGTACATAGCCCATCTATAATTTAGCCCAAACAACTACCTCTCCCCCTACTGTATTTATTTATTTATTTTGCTCCTTTGCACCCCATTATTTCTATCTCTACCTTGCACGTTCTTCCACTGCAAATCTACCATTCCAGTGTTTTACTTGCTATATTGTATTTACTTCACCACCATGGCTTTTTTGTTATCTCACCTCATTTGCTCACATTGTGTATAGACTTATTTTTCTACTGTATTATTGACTGTATGTTTGTTTTACTCCATGTGTAACTCTGTGTTGTTGTATGTGTTGAACTGCTTTGCGTTATCTAGGCCAGGTCACAATTGTAAATGAGAACTTGTTCTCAACTTGCCTACCTGGTTAAATAAAGGTGAAATAAATAAATAAATAATACGTACAGTATATAAGAATATATCACTATGTTGCCAAAAAAGTGCAAGACTGTTATCGTTTCCCTTTAATAAAATGCATTTAAAACAACTTTCTGCACATTTCTGCTACTTTCTTAGGCTATACAAGTGCCATCTCTTATGTTTACACCTATGCAGTACCTTTATCAATAATAATAATAAACCTCTACTTTAGTAAAGAAAACAATTATGACAGGTGTGTTGTAAAAATGAGTGGTATCCACTGATTAAATGCAGTCTTTCTGCATTGTGAAGAGGGAATATCCAGGTATTCACAAAGTTTGTGATGAATGACAGATTGTTTCTGCATGCAAAATAGATTTGGCGTTTACAATTCAATTAAACTGCTTTATTTTAGAGGTTTAGTGAAGGCGGGTCATTTTTTACCCTTAGGACAAGGGGAGTATACAGAATGTTAAGGCTACACAAGGGTTAAGTTTGCCGATGACACAACAATGGTAGGCCTGATCACTGACAACGATGAGACAGCCTATAGGGAGGAGGTCAGAAACCTGGCCGTGTGGTGCCAGGACAACAACCTGTCCCTCAACGTGATCAAGACAAAGGAGATGATTGGAGATGATTGTGGACTACAGGAAAAAGAGGACCGAGCACACCCCAATTCTCATCGATGGGGCTGCAGTGGAACAGGATGAGAGCTTCAAGTTCCTTGGTGTCCACATCACCAACAAACTAACATGGTCCAAGCACACCAAGACAGTTGTGAAGGGGCACGACAAAACCTATTCAAAACCTATTCCCTCTCAGGAGACTGAAAAGATTTGGCATGGGTCCTCAGATCCTCAAAAGGTTCTACAGCTGCACCATCGAGAGCATCCTGACTGGTTGCATCACTGCCTGGTATGGAAACTGCTTGGCCTCCAACCGCAAGGCACTACAGAGGGTAGTGCGAATGGTCCAGTACATCACAGGGGCCAAGCTTCCTGCCATCCAGGACCTCTATACCAGGCAGTGTCAGAGGAAGGCCCTAAAAATGGCCAAAGACTCCAGCCACCCTAGTCATAAAATGTTCTCTCTGCTACTGCACGGCAAGTAGTACCAGAGCGCCAAGTCTAGGTCCAAGAGGCTTCTAAACAGCATCTACCCCCAAGCCATAAGTCTCTTGAACACCTAATCAAATGGTTACCCAGACTATTTGCATTGCCCCACACCCTCTTTTACGCTGCTGCTACTCTCTGTTGTTATCATCTATGCATAGTTACTTTAATAACTCTACCTACATGTACATATTACCTCAACTAACCGGTGCCCACACACATTGACTCTGTACCGGTACCCCCTGTATATACAGTGGGGCAAAAAAGTATTTAGTCAGCCACCAATTGTGCAAGTTCTCCCACTAGACTGGCTAGACTGGCCTAGCCAGTCTCCAGATCTCAACCCCATAGAAAATCTTTGGAGGGAGTTGAAAGTCCGTGTTGCCCAGCAACAGCCCCAAAACATCACTGCTCTAGAGGAGATCTGCATGGAGGAATGGGCCAAAATACCAGCAATAGTGTGTGAAAACTTGCAGAAAACGTTTTGACCTCTGTCATTGCCAACAAAGGGTATATAACAAAGTATTGAGATAAACGTTTGTTATTGACCAAATTCTTATTTTCCACCATAATTTGCAAATAAATTCTAAAATGTCATTTCTTTGATTTTTTTCCCTCATTTTGTCTGTCATAGTTGAAGTGTACCTATGATGAAAAATACAGGCCTCTCTCATCTTTTTAAGTGGGAGAACTTGCACAATTGGTGGCTGACTAAATACTTTTTTGCCCCACTGTCGTCTCGCTATTGTTATTTTACTGCTGCTCTTTAATTACTTGTTACTTTTATTGATTTGATTTGTTGTTGTAATTATAAGATATCCCTGTGCTAGTAGCAGTACTTGTACGTTTTTTTTGCTGCGTTGTGCACTACTGAATACAACCAAGCTCTGACATGCCTCCAAATCCTTTATTGAAAACCTCCATTCATAGTCAGTTACTTTACATTGGAGGTTCAAATGAGGACATTCAGCATTCCATGTTTCATCCCTTTTAAACACATCTTGTCCAGCAATTTTTTCTCACTTGGATACCAGTACGTGTTTGCAGCCTCATCCTCTTGTGAGCCTTCTGTCTTCAACTCTGTCGTCACAGCCATTAATGTGAACCAAGTGTGAACTTGCACACAGATTCCTAGAAAACATACTAAATCTTGAAAATGTCTTCACTTTCATCAAATGCAGTGTTTTTTTTGGAAATGTTCTACTACTGGATTCCAATTGTGTGGAATAAATCATTGGACACTTGTGTTGCACTGAAGGATCTGTCAGAGCTCTGAATATGTGTGAATGCCCTTTGAGAAAACCATTTACTTGGAGTTAAGCGTGACTAAATATATCACAGGATGAAAGTCATTGGGGACATCTGAGGCACAAAGCACTCTGGGTAATTTGATGTGACAGCACTCCCACACTTGGCTGAACTTGACCTTTTTCATCCTTCGTCAGTCTTACTATTTTAATAGTTCCATCTGCTTAAGATAACATGAGAATCTTTTGAGCTTTTGACACCTTTCAAAATCAACAAAGAAAGAAGACCAAAGCATGTCTTTTCAGGCTAGAAAAGTAAAGATGGTTTTATTCCCCCATTTTAGCATCATGTCTCCTTTGCTTGGAGAAATGTATTTACCAATTATTTCTTGAGCAAATACAGTATACAGTGCATTCGGAAAATGTTCGGACCCCTCCACATTTAATTAGATTTCAGCCTTATTCTAAAATGGATTTTAAAAAGTTATCCTCATCAATCTACACACAATACCCTATAATGACACAGCAAAAACAGGTTTCTAGAAATGTTTGCAAATTTATAAAGAATACAAAACTGAAATCACATTCACAGAAGTATTCAGACCCCTTACTCAGTAATTTGTTGAAGCACCTTTGGCAGCGATTACAGCCTCAAGTTTTCTTGGGTATGACACTACAAGCTTGGCACACCTGTATTTGGGGTGGCCAAGCTTGCATTGTCTTGGCTTTGTGCTTAGGGGCATTGTCCTGTTGGAAGGTGAACCTTCGCCCCAGTCTGAGGTCCTGAATGCTCTGGAGCAGGTTTTCATCAATGATCTCTCTGTACTTTGCTCCATTCTTCTTTCCCTTAATCCTGACTAGTCTCCCAGTCCCTGCCACTGAAAAACATCCCCACAGCATGATGCTGCCACCACCATGCTTCACCATAGGCATGGCGTCAGGTTTCCTCCAGATGTGACACTTGCATTCAGGCCAAAGAGTTAAATCTTGTTTCTCATGGTCTAAGAGTCTTTAGGTGCCTTTTGGCAAACTCCAAGTGGGCTGTCATGTGCCTTTTACTGAGGATTGGCTTCCGTCTGGCGAGGCCAACCCTAAAATCCTGATTTGGTGGAGTGCTGCAGAGATGGTTATCCTTCTGGAAGATTCTCCCATATCCATAGAGGAACTCTGGAGCTCTGTCAGAGTGACCATCTTGGTCACCTCCCTGACCAAAGTCCTTCTCCCCCGATTGCTCAGTTTGGCCGGGCAGCCAGCTCTAGGAAAAGTCTTGGTGGTTCCAAAATTCTTCCATTTAAGATTGATGGAGGCCACTGTGTTCTTGGGGACTTTCAATGCTGCAGACATTTTTTGTTACCCTTCCCCAGATCTATGCCTCGACACAATCCAGCTCTACGGACAATTCCTTCGACCTCATGACTGTGGGACCTTATAGACTTATAGATGTGTGTGCATTTCCAAATCATGTCCAATCAATTGAATTCATCACAGGTGGACTCCAATCAAGTTGTAGAAACATCTTATGTCATAAGGTATTTCCATTTATTATTTTATTATTTTATACATTTACAAATATTTCTAAATATTTCGCTTTGTCATTATGGGGTATTGTGTGTAGATTGAAGAGGGGAAAAAACTATTTAATACATTTTAGAATGAGGCTGTAACGTAACAAAATGTGGAAAAAGTCAAGCGGTCTGAATACTTTCCGAATGTGCACTGTATATGTACAGTACCAGTCAAAAGTTTGGACACACCTACTCATTCAAGGGTTTTCCTTTATTTTTACTATTTTCTACATTGTGGAATAATAGTGAAGACATCAAAACTATGAAATAACACATGTAATCATGTAGTAACCAAAAAAGTGTTAAAATATATTTTATATTTGAGATTCTTCAAAGTAGCCACATTTTCTTTGCCTTAATGGCAGCTTTTCCAACAGTCTTGAAGGGTTTCCAACTTGTTGGCTGCTTTTCCTTCACTATGCGGTCGACTCATCCCAAACCATCTCAATTGGGTTGAGATCGGTTGATTGTGGAGGCCAGGTCATCTGATGCAGCACTCCATCACTCTCCTTCTTGGTTAAATAGCCCTTATACAGCCTGGAGGTGTATCTTGGGTCATTGTCCTGTTGAAAAACAAATGCTGCTTTGAAATTTAAATTCAAGTGTGCCTTGAATTTAACACTTTCTTTGGTTACTACATGATTCCATATGTGTTACTTCATAGTTTTGATGTCTTCACTATTATTCTACAATTAAGACAATAGTACAAATATAGAAAAACCCTTGAATGAGTAGGTGTGTTCAAACTTTTGACTGGTACTGTATATACATGTGTGTATATATGTGTGGCTCGCAGTCGGCGTTCCAATTCACCCCAAAGGTGTTTGATTGGGTTGAGGTCAGAGCTATCTGCAGTCCAGTCAAGTTCTTCCACTCTGATCTTGACAAACCATTTCTGTATGGATCTCTCTTTGTGCATTTAGGCATTGTCATGCTGAAACAAGAAAGGGCCTTTCCCAAACTGTTGGAAGTTGGAAGCACAGAATCGTCTAGAATGTCATTGTATGCTGTAGCGTTAAGATTTCCCTTCACTGTAACAAGGGGACTAGCTCGACCCATGACAAACAGCCCCAGACCATTATTCCTCCTCCACCAAACTTTACAGTTGGCACTATGGATTTGGGCAGGTAGCGTTCTCTTGGCATCCGCCAAACCCAGATTTGTCTGTTGGATTGATGAAGCGTGATTCATCACTCCAGAGAACGCGTTTCCACTGCTACAGAGTTCAATGGTGGCGAGCTTTACACCACTCCAGCCGATGCTTGGCATTGCACATCTTAGGCTTCTGGGCGGCTTCTTGGCCATGGAAACCCGTTTCATGAAGCTCCAGACAAACAGTTGCTGACCTTGCTTCCAGAGGCAGTATGGAACTCGGTAGTGAGTGTTGCAACTGACGACAGTCGGTTTTTACGCGCTACACGCTTCAGCACTTGGCAGTCCCGTTCTGTGAGCTTGTGTGGCGTACCACTTAGCGGCTGAGCCGTTGTTGCTCCCAGACTTTTCCACTTCACAATAACAGCACTTAGTTGACCGGGGCAGCTCTAGCAGAGCAGAAATTTGATGAACTGACTTGTTGGAAAGGTGGCATTCTGTGACAGTGCCACGTTGAAAATCACTGAGCTCTTCAGGACGGGCCGTTCTACTGCCAATGTTTGTTTATGGAGATTGCATGGCTGTGTGATCGATTT